>NW_027669370.1:0-77929 GCF_964194185.1 Rhinolophus hipposideros | reverse complement strand
AGATCCAATCTTGTTCATCATATCCACCTCAGTTCCCTTTAACAAATCACTCTATTTTCTCCCTCCTTCCAACCATTGTTATCTCTCCTTGTCTCTCAACTGTGAATCTGCCTGTAGCAGGGACCTCATGGAAGTGGAATCACACATTATTTGTCTCTCTGTGTCTGCCTGGTGTTACTAAGCACGATATTTTTTCAGTGTCTTTTTACGTTGTAGCATATTTCAAAGTTCAATTCCCGTTCACGACTGAACGACCGTCCACTCTGGGTATATATCAGACTGTATTTATTCACTCATCACTTGATGGACTTTGGAAAAGTTTGCAACTGTTGGCTGTTGTGAAGCATGTCGCTATGACATCCGTGTGCTGATATCCTGGGATCCTCCCACAGTGACACCTAATCTTATGATCTTCGCCCAACTTATAGAATGTCACCGCAGCATACGTGAACCTTAACCTGAACTGTGCACATTTTAATCAATAAAACATTGGTGTCATTGCAATGACTGTAACAAGCGTATCACAGGAAGGTGAAGTATTATGAATAGGGGGCACTGGCTTGGTGGGCTGTGGGAACGTTGTGTATCGTCTTGTCAACTCCTTTGTGAATCCCAACCTGTTCTCAACAAGGTTTCCAAATCCGGAGATATTGTATTCCAGAGGGATCTATCCAGCAAAAGGTAAACACTCAGCTAATGTGAGCATTAACTCAGGACATTGTTTACTATTCAACGTGAACGATATTTTGAGTTGTCAATGCATCTAGACTTCATAGTTACAGCAGTACTAATTTCGTGAAGATACTTAAATTTGCAGGCATAAAAGAAGAACGTGGCTCAGCATTTTTACAGTTTTCTGTTAAAACTGGGACACAAAAGTCTTAATTCTGAATTAACCTAATGAGCATAGATCCGCAATACCTTCTGCAGGGTCCCTGTGAGGGTAGAACTTGAGGCGTGGCCGCTCACGCACTCTTCTTTCCCATCTCTGGCTGGAAACTGATGAGTGGGTTCTGTTTATGGGAAGACAATTTCCCTCATCATCGCTGCTACTTCCTGAGAAATACACAACAATAGATAGACCCTGTGACATCTTAGTGGCAGGAGACCATAGGTACATTAGGAATAATTTATTCACACTTCCAACTATTGTTCCCTTAATTCACCAGCTAGCTGAGCAGGTGACCCAGTAGACTTAAAGATGGACCTGGATATATCTTGTAGTTTGCTGAGCAACCAAATCCCCAACACACAGGTTTTGTAGGAAAAATCTTGAATGAGCTGAGGCATTCTAGAAACGCAACAAAACACAGAGACTACGCGTAGTACACTGAGTTCCAATCGTTTACAGAACTTGCACGTATCTGAAAGACATGGAGACCGCACTTGGACTCAGTGCCCCATTTTGAAGTGAGAAAATGTGAAGAGGACCTCCTTGTTAGTATTATGTGATGAGTCTAAACAAAATTAAATACCGGTGAAGCCTCCAGGCAAATAAAAGACTGGTGTTGTGTAATTGCTCTGACTTTCCAATCATTGAATGGCTGCAAGAATGAGCTAGACACTTGTAGAGGTTAAGTTCAGATAGGATACTTGGATGGCTCCACTGAAAGGGCACATGGGAGGTGACTTTTCACCCTCTATCTGGGTGTGATGCTTTACAGCTCGTGGAGAGTATCTGGTATCATCTCTTGCGATGCCCACACCAGCGCCACCTCAAGGGAGGCAAGTTAGGGTCGTGACCCATATTTTACACTGGAGGGCTTAGAAACCTCGCGTGAGTAAGCAACTGTCCCTGACTCACAACACTGCTATGTGATAGATCGAGTACCACTATTTGGTTGATGTCCTGGGCATAGAGATCAGAGACCCCGAGACAACTGAGATCATGCCTGGGACCCCTGAACAACATCAACCTTCAAGTCTCCATGCCCCAAGGTTCCTGCAAGGGAGAGATGATGCCCGGGAGCAAGTGGTGCAGCCATGAGGAGTCCAAATCCACAACACAGCTCCGTTTTCCACGTTTCAGTCCATGACCCAAATACAACAATTTTCTCCACACCAAGACCCTCTGAAAGTCAAGGGGAGAACACAATGGTGGCTCTCTGCCCCTAATGACGTCACACACTCAGCTATTTCTCACCATGTGTCCCCTCACCAGAAAACCACCCTGAGTGACGAGCAGTCTGAGGGCCTCCCACGCCAATAAAGAACATTCTGCCATATGAGGACCAACTCCCATATGACGGCTTTGCCAAAAATAGCTTCCGTTTCATTCACCTACTCTGATGAGCAATTCATGTACCTGACCCGGGAAAGCGGCCTTCTGCCCTGGTGCATTGGTAATTCATAATTCAATGTATTAAGGCCGAACCTCCACTGTCTGCTGACGACTGATGTGAGCACCCTTCTGCACGTGCAGTGACTGCATGGGTTCTGAGTGTCCACATCCCTGCCGAAGACTTCCCTCACCTCAACACAGGATCCAACTGCCCCTTCATCCCTCCAGAACTAAGAGGCAAGAAACAATTCCCCATGTCCTCTGAGAGAGACACTTCATTAGTCACAGCTTGTGACCTGACCCCAGACCCTCCTAATCTTTCATCCATGTTCATCCCACCCACTCATCGACTGGGTCGCGGCTACCACTCTCCAGGCCAGAAGGCACCCGGAGACACAGGGACCCTGTGTACCTCAGCCCATGCCTTCCCACTATGAAAGCCAAATGGGAATATTAAATGTGAACCCATTGTGGAAACAGTATTGAAGTTCCTCAAAATATTGCAAATAGATGCACTAATCGCACTTCTGTTTATCCATCCCAAGCAATTGAAATCAGGATCTCCAGGAGGTAACTGCATGGCCCTGATCACTGCTGCTTTGCTCATAAAAACCCATATCAAGAACCAGCCCTACTGTCAATGGACAGAGGAAAGCATAATGAAAATACATTTAATGCAATATTATTCACCTTGAGAAAGAAGGGAATCCTGCCATTTGAAGCATCTTGAGTCCACCTATTCTATGTGAGACAAGCCATTCTCAGAAATAAACAAAGTGAAATACTTTATGATTCCATTGAAATGAGTATGTAAACTAGTCCAACTCATAGAAACAGAAAGTACAATGTCCTTGCCGAGAGTGGGGTGGGTATATGGAGTTACTGTGAATGAGTGTACAGTTTCGGCAATGAGAGATGAAGAACATGTAGAGATGGCCTGTACAACTATGTTCATATAGGGAACTCTACTGTACTATATACTTAGGAACGTTCAGAGGTTGGACTTCATGTTGAGTATGTAAAGCACATTAAAAAAAAATAAGTGAAAACGGATAAAAAGGAAACAAACTAAGGAAAGAATAAAACGAGTGAGTGTGAGAGAGTGGGGTAGGGAAAGTGAGGTAGAAGGAATCACATAGAATGAAAGAAGCAATCAAAACAGAAAGCCATGAAGGAAGGAGTCAGTAAAGTACAAAGGGTCTGGTTGTGCCACAGGCAGATAATGAAGACCACAGAACAGGAGGGAGCTCCACTCTCCGGGTTGTAAAGAAGATGTTGATAAAGTGTTTGCTCCAGCAACATGATAGTGTCCTATCGAATCCCCATCCAAGAAACAGCAAAACAACATCTCAAGTGTGGGCAAGGCTGGACACAGGGATACATGTCATACTCCTTCTCCTGACCTTGAAACCTCCACCTGAGCACCACGTGACCTGGCTGCCTTGCCTGTGTCCTCCTCTGCTACTCTGAATTGTTGTCATCGTTATGTCCTGGAAAAGCTCTCAGAGCTTACTAACACGTCTATCCCACTCGGTGGCACTTGATTAACTCTTGAAGCCCAGCTGTTGGTGATAATCGTTTTAACATGTCATCCTACACATCAGGGTTCCCTGCAGCACAAGGGGTAAACTATCATGGAGATTGAAGGAGACTGCTAGGATAAACTTTTCCCTAGTAGGAAGTTCCAGGGGTAAACAAGTGACATTTTATATTCAAGCTGTCTCATTCTTTTCGGCTTGCAGTCAAAATATTGAAACCTAAATGATAATCAAATTTTCCTAAAATACATCTTAATCAGAGTAGTCCTGCTCCAAACAACACTCAAAATTAGTTTATATATATATTGCCTTAAAGTACATCCGTTGACTTGATTTTTTCCAAAGCCCTTCCAAAGAAACCATGACCAATTTTCTCCCCGAGTGTTCTAGAGGGATACGAGTGGCCGTGCCACGTCACTTCAATGATTTTCTCTTTCCCTGACTTACAATGCACAACCTCTCTCATCCTCACAGGAAGGGGATTCGGTGCCACCCAGGTGCTGCGTCCTGATGATGACGTCTTTGTTCCCTTTCAATGTACAATGTTTCTTGCCTCCATGCAATAATCATAGATGGCATGAGTCATGGGAGGTAGATTTTCGACATGAAAATGGCATTGTGTATTCTTAGCAAGAGTCTGGCAAGTGAACTGTTAGATATCTATCAGAAAGTCACAGTGAATTGTCCCCAACACTAACTGGAGGCAACTCCTAACTCACATTCCTCCAGAACTGGTTGTGGTGTGGAGCTACACTAGGGGCCACCTGCAATAGGACGGAGTCCTGCCCAGTACTCAGCTGTGTTTCGCGGAGGAGTCCATCTCAAGCATTTGAGAGAAATGTGTTGTGTGTGAAGGAAGTGCCAGCAGTGACACATCATGTGCATTCGAAATGCCACAGAGGTACTAAAAGGTGACAGTCATAATTGAATGAAACTGGCATTGATGCAGGGATAGGAGTTCTGATCCGAGTTTGTCACTTTAGAACCCAGCGGGCACTGTCCTGTGTGGCGATGGGTTTTTCTAGGTTAATTGCCATCTACATGGCATACAGTGGGTGCACACATTTATCTTATTGTGATGAATACATACACCCATAGGTATCCGCTCATGATGCCATGAGATAGGAATGTATTTGTGTGAGCTCTCTTTTTTTAAATTAAAGTTTATTGGGGTGACAATGGCTAGTGAAATGGAAATTTTTATTGAGAAAGTGAGCACCAACAGTTGTGGAATTTACACGAATATTAATCTCAGGAAACACTCATCCCACAAAAATTTTACCAAACACACACACATACACACACACGCACAAAACAACTATAACACTCATGGAAACACGTGGAGACAGTCACTCCCACAACCGCACATTGGACAACAAAAGTGGAACTGGACAACTTGGAAACACTTCAGTACCTAGAGGCCAGTTTCTGTCATCGTATCCCCAGTTCTCATGGCCACCAAAAAGCTGACATTACAGTGCCTCAGCATTTTAAAGCCAGCAAGAAAGCCCCTATTTTGTCATGTTCTCCACTTTTTGTCACCAAATGAGGAATTCTAGAATACGTACCACAGACTGTGTCCACTGGACTGTCCCGAAATGATAGAAAATATGACAAGGATCAGATCATGTGGGTTGTGTTTGCACAGGTCTTTGGTTTCCTTAATGACAATAGAAAACCAATGGGAACAGTGGTGGCTCAAGGGCACCCAAAACAAGAAATCAAGCTAAAGTACTCAGGTCAAAAGCCATGAACTTTTGCTGCAGGAAGTATCTCACACAGGCATATTGGGTTGCCAGTTACACAGTTGTATTCCAAAACAAACAAACAAACAAAAATGCTACATAGGAAAAAGATCACTCCCATATATGCTGTTACTAATGCTGCCATCGTTGAGTGCATATTCAAAACAAGTATCAGTTGGTAACAAATTCACACTCAACATTCTCCTCGGCCAGAAGATTGTCTGTATTATTGGGAATGGACATGCCAACGTTTTCAATCTTAGTTTGATTGAGTGTATTAAAGAGGATTTCTGTCTCAGAGGGTGGAAAACAAGCTTACCGTGATAGGTTTGATGTCCTCATTGCAATCATCAGGAAGTTCATCTTCCTCTGGGATGTCCGGGAGAACTACAAGAACACAGAGTAAATGTGTCATCGGTTATACTACTCAAACCTACTCAGGGAGATGAGCTTGATGTGGACGTGAGAGAGACTGTGTGGCTATGGGTTTTTCATATCTATGAGCTGAACATGTGCCGTGCTGAACTCCTTGGTGGAAGAAGCAAGGCCAAGGAGAGGCGAGGAACGAAGTGAGACATGGGGTCTTTGGTGTCTAGCTAAATAGAATGTAATTCATTTGAAATACTCTTAAAACGGGTAGACAAATAAATGCATGTTGTGTTTCAGTGAGAGATTTTCATGAATTTTTCTGCGCATTTTAAAACACAACACAGTCATCCTTTTTCCTGAAATGTTACAAGACCATTTCAGTTTTCCATGAATTCATATATGCGGTCCTCTCTTCATCATCTCTATTATTGGATTTTCTTAACTTTATGACAGTGATGAGAAAGAAATGCGATTTATGCTGCTTTTCATAATTTCTGACTATATAGGTCTGGAGCATGTTTTATATGTACAACGCTACAGACTCGTCACTACTATCTAGATCCAATCTTGTTCATCATATCCACCTCAGTTCCCTTTAACAAATCACTCTATTTTCTCCCTCCTTCCAACCATTGTTATCTCTCCTTGTCTCTCAACTGTGAATCTGCCTGTAGCAGGGACCTCATGGAAGTGGAATCACACATTATTTGTCTCTCTGTGTCTGCCTGGTGTTACTAAGCACGATATTTTTTCAGTGTCTTTTTACGTTGTAGCATATTTCAAAGTTCAATTCCCGTTCACGACTGAACGACCGTCCACTCTGGGTATATATCAGACTGTATTTATTCACTCATCACTTGATGGACTTTGGAAAAGTTTGCAACTGTTGGCTGTTGTGAAGCATGTCGCTATGACATCCGTGTGCTGATATCCTGGGATCCTCCCACAGTGACACCTAATCTTATGATCTTCGCCCAACTTATAGAATGTCACCGCAGCATACGTGAACCTTAACCTGAACTGTGCACATTTTAATCAATAAAACATTGGTGTCATTGCAATGACTGTAACAAGCGTATCACAGGAAGGTGAAGTATTATGAATAGGGGGCACTGGCTTGGTGGGCTGTGGGAACGTTGTGTATCGTCTTGTCAACTCCTTTGTGAATCCCAACCTGTTCTCAACAAGGTTTCCAAATCCGGAGATATTGTATTCCAGAGGGATCTATCCAGCAAAAGGTAAACACTCAGCTAATGTGAGCATTAACTCAGGACATTGTTTACTATTCAACGTGAACGATATTTTGAGTTGTCAATGCATCTAGACTTCATAGTTACAGCAGTACTAATTTCGTGAAGATACTTAAATTTGCAGGCATAAAAGAAGAACGTGGCTCAGCATTTTTACAGTTTTCTGTTAAAACTGGGACACAAAAGTCTTAATTCTGAATTAACCTAATGAGCATAGATCCGCAATACCTTCTGCAGGGTCCCTGTGAGGGTAGAACTTGAGGCGTGGCCGCTCACGCACTCTTCTTTCCCATCTCTGGCTGGAAACTGATGAGTGGGTTCTGTTTATGGGAAGACAATTTCCCTCATCATCGCTGCTACTTCCTGAGAAATACACAACAATAGATAGACCCTGTGACATCTTAGTGGCAGGAGACCATAGGTACATTAGGAATAATTTATTCACACTTCCAACTATTGTTCCCTTAATTCACCAGCTAGCTGAGCAGGTGACCCAGTAGACTTAAAGATGGACCTGGATATATCTTGTAGTTTGCTGAGCAACCAAATCCCCAACACACAGGTTTTGTAGGAAAAATCTTGAATGAGCTGAGGCATTCTAGAAACGCAACAAAACACAGAGACTACGCGTAGTACACTGAGTTCCAATCGTTTACAGAACTTGCACGTATCTGAAAGACATGGAGACCGCACTTGGACTCAGTGCCCCATTTTGAAGTGAGAAAATGTGAAGAGGACCTCCTTGTTAGTATTATGTGATGAGTCTAAACAAAATTAAATACCGGTGAAGCCTCCAGGCAAATAAAAGACTGGTGTTGTGTAATTGCTCTGACTTTCCAATCATTGAATGGCTGCAAGAATGAGCTAGACACTTGTAGAGGTTAAGTTCAGATAGGATACTTGGATGGCTCCACTGAAAGGGCACATGGGAGGTGACTTTTCACCCTCTATCTGGGTGTGATGCTTTACAGCTCGTGGAGAGTATCTGGTATCATCTCTTGCGATGCCCACACCAGCGCCACCTCAAGGGAGGCAAGTTAGGGTCGTGACCCATATTTTACACTGGAGGGCTTAGAAACCTCGCGTGAGTAAGCAACTGTCCCTGACTCACAACACTGCTATGTGATAGATCGAGTACCACTATTTGGTTGATGTCCTGGGCATAGAGATCAGAGACCCCGAGACAACTGAGATCATGCCTGGGACCCCTGAACAACATCAACCTTCAAGTCTCCATGCCCCAAGGTTCCTGCAAGGGAGAGATGATGCCCGGGAGCAAGTGGTGCAGCCATGAGGAGTCCAAATCCACAACACAGCTCCGTTTTCCACGTTTCAGTCCATGACCCAAATACAACAATTTTCTCCACACCAAGACCCTCTGAAAGTCAAGGGGAGAACACAATGGTGGCTCTCTGCCCCTAATGACGTCACACACTCAGCTATTTCTCACCATGTGTCCCCTCACCAGAAAACCACCCTGAGTGACGAGCAGTCTGAGGGCCTCCCACGCCAATAAAGAACATTCTGCCATATGAGGACCAACTCCCATATGACGGCTTTGCCAAAAATAGCTTCCGTTTCATTCACCTACTCTGATGAGCAATTCATGTACCTGACCCGGGAAAGCGGCCTTCTGCCCTGGTGCATTGGTAATTCATAATTCAATGTATTAAGGCCGAACCTCCACTGTCTGCTGACGACTGATGTGAGCACCCTTCTGCACGTGCAGTGACTGCATGGGTTCTGAGTGTCCACATCCCTGCCGAAGACTTCCCTCACCTCAACACAGGATCCAACTGCCCCTTCATCCCTCCAGAACTAAGAGGCAAGAAACAATTCCCCATGTCCTCTGAGAGAGACACTTCATTAGTCACAGCTTGTGACCTGACCCCAGACCCTCCTAATCTTTCATCCATGTTCATCCCACCCACTCATCGACTGGGTCGCGGCTACCACTCTCCAGGCCAGAAGGCACCCGGAGACACAGGGACCCTGTGTACCTCAGCCCATGCCTTCCCACTATGAAAGCCAAATGGGAATATTAAATGTGAACCCATTGTGGAAACAGTATTGAAGTTCCTCAAAATATTGCAAATAGATGCACTAATCGCACTTCTGTTTATCCATCCCAAGCAATTGAAATCAGGATCTCCAGGAGGTAACTGCATGGCCCTGATCACTGCTGCTTTGCTCATAAAAACCCATATCAAGAACCAGCCCTACTGTCAATGGACAGAGGAAAGCATAATGAAAATACATTTAATGCAATATTATTCACCTTGAGAAAGAAGGGAATCCTGCCATTTGAAGCATCTTGAGTCCACCTATTCTATGTGAGACAAGCCATTCTCAGAAATAAACAAAGTGAAATACTTTATGATTCCATTGAAATGAGTATGTAAACTAGTCCAACTCATAGAAACAGAAAGTACAATGTCCTTGCCGAGAGTGGGGTGGGTATATGGAGTTACTGTGAATGAGTGTACAGTTTCGGCAATGAGAGATGAAGAACATGTAGAGATGGCCTGTACAACTATGTTCATATAGGGAACTCTACTGTACTATATACTTAGGAACGTTCAGAGGTTGGACTTCATGTTGAGTATGTAAAGCACATTAAAAAAAAATAAGTGAAAACGGATAAAAAGGAAACAAACTAAGGAAAGAATAAAACGAGTGAGTGTGAGAGAGTGGGGTAGGGAAAGTGAGGTAGAAGGAATCACATAGAATGAAAGAAGCAATCAAAACAGAAAGCCATGAAGGAAGGAGTCAGTAAAGTACAAAGGGTCTGGTTGTGCCACAGGCAGATAATGAAGACCACAGAACAGGAGGGAGCTCCACTCTCCGGGTTGTAAAGAAGATGTTGATAAAGTGTTTGCTCCAGCAACATGATAGTGTCCTATCGAATCCCCATCCAAGAAACAGCAAAACAACATCTCAAGTGTGGGCAAGGCTGGACACAGGGATACATGTCATACTCCTTCTCCTGACCTTGAAACCTCCACCTGAGCACCACGTGACCTGGCTGCCTTGCCTGTGTCCTCCTCTGCTACTCTGAATTGTTGTCATCGTTATGTCCTGGAAAAGCTCTCAGAGCTTACTAACACGTCTATCCCACTCGGTGGCACTTGATTAACTCTTGAAGCCCAGCTGTTGGTGATAATCGTTTTAACATGTCATCCTACACATCAGGGTTCCCTGCAGCACAAGGGGTAAACTATCATGGAGATTGAAGGAGACTGCTAGGATAAACTTTTCCCTAGTAGGAAGTTCCAGGGGTAAACAAGTGACATTTTATATTCAAGCTGTCTCATTCTTTTCGGCTTGCAGTCAAAATATTGAAACCTAAATGATAATCAAATTTTCCTAAAATACATCTTAATCAGAGTAGTCCTGCTCCAAACAACACTCAAAATTAGTTTATATATATATTGCCTTAAAGTACATCCGTTGACTTGATTTTTTCCAAAGCCCTTCCAAAGAAACCATGACCAATTTTCTCCCCGAGTGTTCTAGAGGGATACGAGTGGCCGTGCCACGTCACTTCAATGATTTTCTCTTTCCCTGACTTACAATGCACAACCTCTCTCATCCTCACAGGAAGGGGATTCGGTGCCACCCAGGTGCTGCGTCCTGATGATGACGTCTTTGTTCCCTTTCAATGTACAATGTTTCTTGCCTCCATGCAATAATCATAGATGGCATGAGTCATGGGAGGTAGATTTTCGACATGAAAATGGCATTGTGTATTCTTAGCAAGAGTCTGGCAAGTGAACTGTTAGATATCTATCAGAAAGTCACAGTGAATTGTCCCCAACACTAACTGGAGGCAACTCCTAACTCACATTCCTCCAGAACTGGTTGTGGTGTGGAGCTACACTAGGGGCCACCTGCAATAGGACGGAGTCCTGCCCAGTACTCAGCTGTGTTTCGCGGAGGAGTCCATCTCAAGCATTTGAGAGAAATGTGTTGTGTGTGAAGGAAGTGCCCGCAGTGACACATCATGTGCATTCGAAATGCCACAGAGGTACTAAAAGGTGACAGTCATAATTGAATGAAACTGGCATTGATGCAGGGATAGGAGTTCTGATCCGAGTTTGTCACTTTAGAACCCAGCGGGCACTGTCCTGTGTGGCGATGGGTTTTTCTAGGTTAATTGCCATCTACATGGCATACAGTGGGTGCACACATTTATCTTATTGTGATGAATACATACACCCATAGGTATCCGCTCATGATGCCATGAGATAGGAATGTATTTGTGTGAGCTCTCTTTTTTTAAATTAAAGTTTATTGGGGTGACAATGGCTAGTGAAATGGAAATTTTTATTGAGAAAGTGAGCACCAACAGTTGTGGAATTTACACGAATATTAATCTCAGGAAACACTCATCCCACAAAAATTTTACCAAACACACACACATACACACACACGCACAAAACAACTATAACACTCATGGAAACACGTGGAGACAGTCACTCCCACAACCGCACATTGGACAACAAAAGTGGAACTGGACAACTTGGAAACACTTCAGTACCTAGAGGCCAGTTTCTGTCATCGTATCCCCAGTTCTCATGGCCACCAAAAAGCTGACATTACAGTGCCTCAGCATTTTAAAGCCAGCAAGAAAGCCCCTATTTTGTCATGTTCTCCACTTTTTGTCACCAAATGAGGAATTCTAGAATACGTACCACAGACTGTGTCCACTGGACTGTCCCGAAATGATAGAAAATATGACAAGGATCAGATCATGTGGGTTGTGTTTGCACAGGTCTTTGGTTTCCTTAATGACAATAGAAAACCAATGGGAACAGTGGTGGCTCAAGGGCACCCAAAACAAGAAATCAAGCTAAAGTACTCAGGTCAAAAGCCATGAACTTTTGCTGCAGGAAGTATCTCACACAGGCATATTGGGTTGCCAGTTACACAGTTGTATTCCAAAACAAACAAACAAACAAAAATGCTACATAGGAAAAAGATCACTCCCATATATGCTGTTACTAATGCTGCCATCGTTGAGTGCATATTCAAAACAAGTATCAGTTGGTAACAAATTCACACTCAACATTCTCCTCGGCCAGAAGATTGTCTGTATTATTGGGAATGGACATGCCAACGTTTTCAATCTTAGTTTGATTGAGTGTATTAAAGAGGATTTCTGTCTCAGAGGGTGGAAAACAAGCTTACCGTGATAGGTTTGATGTCCTCATTGCAATCATCAGGAAGTTCATCTTCCTCTGGGATGTCCGGGAGAACTACAAGAACACAGAGTAAATGTGTCATCGGTTATACTACTCAAACCTACTCAGGGAGATGAGCTTGATGTGGACGTGAGAGAGACTGTGTGGCTATGGGTTTTTCATATCTATGAGCTGAACATGTGCCGTGCTGAACTCCTTGGTGGAAGAAGCAAGGCCAAGGAGAGGCGAGGAACGAAGTGAGACATGGGGTCTTTGGTGTCTAGCTAAATAGAATGTAATTCATTTGAAATACTCTTAAAACGGGTAGACAAATAAATGCATGTTGTGTTTCAGTGAGAGATTTTCATGAATTTTTCTGCGCATTTTAAAACACAACACAGTCATCCTTTTTCCTGAAATGTTACAAGACCATTTCAGTTTTCCATGAATTCATATATGCGGTCCTCTCTTCATCATCTCTATTATTGGATTTTCTTAACTTTATGACAGTGATGAGAAAGAAATGCGATTTATGCTGCTTTTCATAATTTCTGACTATATAGGTCTGGAGCATGTTTTATATGTACAACGCTACAGACTCGTCACTACTATCTAGATCCAATCTTGTTCATCATATCCACCTCAGTTCCCTTTAACAAATCACTCTATTTTCTCCCTCCTTCCAACCATTGTTATCTCTCCTTGTCTCTCAACTGTGAATCTGCCTGTAGCAGGGACCTCATGGAAGTGGAATCACACATTATTTGTCTCTCTGTGTCTGCCTGGTGTTACTAAGCACGATATTTTTTCAGTGTCTTTTTACGTTGTAGCATATTTCAAAGTTCAATTCCCGTTCACGACTGAACGACCGTCCACTCTGGGTATATATCAGACTGTATTTATCCACTCATCACTTGATGGACTTTGGAAAAGTTTGCAACTGTTGGCTGTTGTGAAGCATGTCGCTATGACATCCGTGTGCTGATATCCTGGGATCCTCCCACAGTGACACCTAATCTTATGATCTTCGCCCAACTTATAGAATGTCACCGCAGCATACGTGAACCTTAACCTGAACTGTGCACATTTTAATCAATAAAACATTGGTGTCATTGCAATGACTGTAACAAGCGTATCACAGGAAGGTGAAGTATTATGAATAGGGGGCACTGGCTTGGTGGGCTGTGGGAACGTTGTGTATCGTCTTGTCAACTCCTTTGTGAATCCCAACCTGTTCTCAACAAGGTGTATCCATGTTTCCAAATCCGGAGATATTGTATTCCAGAGGGATCTATCCAGCAAAAGGTAAACACTCAGCTAATGTGAGCATTAACTCAGGACATTGTTTACTATTCAACGTGAACGATATTTTGAGTTGTCAATGCATCTAGACTTCATAGTTACAGCAGTACTAATTTCGTGAAGATACTTAAATTTGCAGGCATAAAAGAAGAACGTGGCTCAGCATTTTTACAGTTTTCTGTTAAAACTGGGACACAAAAGTCTTAATTCTGAATTAACCTAATGAGCATAGATCCGCAATACCTTCTGCAGGGTCCCTGTGAGGGTAGAACTTGAGGCGTGGCCGCTCACGCACTCTTCTTTCCCATCTCTGGCTGGAAACTGATGAGTGGGTTCTGTTTATGGGAAGACAATTTCCCTCATCATCGCTGCTACTTCCTGAGAAATACACAACAATAGATAGACCCTGTGACATCTTAGTGGCAGGAGACCATAGGTACATTAGGAATAATTTATTCACACTTCCAACTATTGTTCCCTTAATTCACCAGCTAGCTGAGCAGGTGACCCAGTAGACTTAAAGATGGACCTGGATATATCTTGTAGTTTGCTGAGCAACCAAATCCCCAACACACAGGTTTTGTAGGAAAAATCTTGAATGAGCTGAGGCATTCTAGAAACGCAACAAAACACAGAGACTACGCGTAGTACACTGAGTTCCAATCGTTTACAGAACTTGCACGTATCTGAAAGACATGGAGACCGCACTTGGACTCAGTGCCCCATTTTGAAGTGAGAAAATGTGAAGAGGACCTCCTTGTTAGTATTATGTGATGAGTCTAAACAAAATTAAATACCGGTGAAGCCTCCAGGCAAATAAAAGACTGGTGTTGTGTAATTGCTCTGACTTTCCAATCATTGAATGGCTGCAAGAATGAGCTAGACACTTGTAGAGGTTAAGTTCAGATAGGATACTTGGATGGCTCCACTGAAAGGGCACATGGGAGGTGACTTTTCACCCTCTATCTGGGTGTGATGCTTTACAGCTCGTGGAGAGTATCTGGTATCATCTCTTGCGATGCCCACACCAGCGCCACCTCAAGGGAGGCAAGTTAGGGTCGTGACCCATATTTTACACTGGAGGGCTTAGAAACCTCGCGTGAGTAAGCAACTGTCCCTGACTCACAACACTGCTATGTGATAGATCGAGTACCACTATTTGGTTGATGTCCTGGGCATAGAGATCAGAGACCCCGAGACAACTGAGATCATGCCTGGGACCCTGAACAACATCAACCTTCAAGTCTCCATGCCCCAAGGTTCCTGCAAGGGAGAGATGATGCCCGGGAGCAAGTGGTGCAGCCATGAGGAGTCCAAATCCACAACACAGCTCCGTTTTCCACGTTTCAGTCCATGACCCAAATACAACAATTTTCTCCACACCAAGACCCTCTGAAAGTCAAGGGGAGAACACAATGGTGGCTCTCTGCCCCTAATGACGTCACACACTCAGCTATTTCTCACCATGTGTCCCCTCACCAGAAAACCACCCTGAGTGACGAGCAGTCTGAGGGCCTCCCACGCCAATAAAGAACATTCTGCCATATGAGGACCAACTCCCATATGACGGCTTTGCCAAAAATAGCTTCCGTTTCATTCACCTACTCTGATGAGCAATTCATGTACCTGACCCGGGAAAGCGGCCTTCTGCCCTGGTGCATTGGTAATTCATAATTCAATGTATTAAGGCCGAACCTCCACTGTCTGCTGACGACTGATGTGAGCACCCTTCTGCACGTGCAGTGACTGCATGGGTTCTGAGTGTCCACATCCCTGCCGAAGACTTCCCTCACCTCAACACAGGATCCAACTGCCCCTTCATCCCTCCAGAACTAAGAGGCAAGAAACAATTCCCCATGTCCTCTGAGAGAGACACTTCATTAGTCACAGCTTGTGACCTGACCCCAGACCCTCCTAATCTTTCATCCATGTTCATCCCACCCACTCATCGACTGGGTCGCGGCTACCACTCTCCAGGCCAGAAGGCACCCGGAGACACAGGGACCCTGTGTACCTCAGCCCATGCCTTCCCACTATGAAAGCCAAATGGGAATATTAAATGTGAACCCATTGTGGAAACAGTATTGAAGTTCCTCAAAATATTGCAAATAGATGCACTAATCGCACTTCTGTTTATCCATCCCAAGCAATTGAAATCAGGATCTCCAGGAGGTAACTGCATGGCCCTGATCACTGCTGCTTTGCTCATAAAAACCCATATCAAGAACCAGCCCTACTGTCAATGGACAGAGGAAAGCATAATGAAAATACATTTAATGCAATATTATTCACCTTGAGAAAGAAGGGAATCCTGCCATTTGAAGCATCTTGAGTCCACCTATTCTATGTGAGACAAGCCATTCTCAGAAATAAACAAAGTGAAATACTTTATGATTCCATTGAAATGAGTATGTAAACTAGTCCAACTCATAGAAACAGAAAGTACAATGTCCTTGCCGAGAGTGGGGTGGGTATATGGAGTTACTGTGAATGAGTGTACAGTTTCGGCAATGAGAGATGAAGAACATGTAGAGATGGCCTGTACAACTATGTTCATATAGGGAACTCTACTGTACTATATACTTAGGAACGTTCAGAGGTTGGACTTCATGTTGAGTATGTAAAGCACATTAAAAAAAAATAAGTGAAAACGGATAAAAAGGAAACAAACTAAGGAAAGAATAAAACGAGTGAGTGTGAGAGAGTGGGGTAGGGAAAGTGAGGTAGAAGGAATCACATAGAATGAAAGAAGCAATCAAAACAGAAAGCCATGAAGGAAGGAGTCAGTAAAGTACAAAGGGTCTGGTTGTGCCACAGGCAGATAATGAAGACCACAGAACAGGAGGGAGCTCCACTCTCCGGGTTGTAAAGAAGATGTTGATAAAGTGTTTGCTCCAGCAACATGATAGTGTCCTATCGAATCCCCATCCAAGAAACAGCAAAACAACATCTCAAGTGTGGGCAAGGCTGGACACAGGGATACATGTCATACTCCTTCTCCTGACCTTGAAACCTCCACCTGAGCACCACGTGACCTGGCTGCCTTGCCTGTGTCCTCCTCTGCTACTCTGAATTGTTGTCATCGTTATGTCCTGGAAAAGCTCTCAGAGCTTACTAACACGTCTATCCCACTCGGTGGCACTTGATTAACTCTTGAAGCCCAGCTGTTGGTGATAATCGTTTTAACATGTCATCCTACACATCAGGGTTCCCTGCAGCACAAGGGGTAAACTATCATGGAGATTGAAGGAGACTGCTAGGATAAACTTTTCCCTAGTAGGAAGTTCCAGGGGTAAACAAGTGACATTTTATATTCAAGCTGTCTCATTCTTTTCGGCTTGCAGTCAAAATATTGAAACCTAAATGATAATCAAATTTTCCTAAAATACATCTTAATCAGAGTAGTCCTGCTCCAAACAACACTCAAAATTAGTTTATATATATATTGCCTTAAAGTACATCCGTTGACTTGATTTTTTCCAAAGCCCTTCCAAAGAAACCATGACCAATTTTCTCCCCGAGTGTTCTAGAGGGATACGAGTGGCCGTGCCACGTCACTTCAATGATTTTCTCTTTCCCTGACTTACAATGCACAACCTCTCTCATCCTCACAGGAAGGGGATTCGGTGCCACCCAGGTGCTGCGTCCTGATGATGACGTCTTTGTTCCCTTTCAATGTACAATGTTTCTTGCCTCCATGCAATAATCATAGATGGCATGAGTCATGGGAGGTAGATTTTCGACATGAAAATGGCATTGTGTATTCTTAGCAAGAGTCTGGCAAGTGAACTGTTAGATATCTATCAGAAAGTCACAGTGAATTGTCCCCAACACTAACTGGAGGCAACTCCTAACTCACATTCCTCCAGAACTGGTTGTGGTGTGGAGCTACACTAGGGGCCACCTGCAATAGGACGGAGTCCTGCCCAGTACTCAGCTGTGTTTCGCGGAGGAGTCCATCTCAAGCATTTGAGAGAAATGTGTTGTGTGTGAAGGAAGTGCCCGCAGTGACACATCATGTGCATTCGAAATGCCACAGAGGTACTAAAAGGTGACAGTCATAATTGAATGAAACTGGCATTGATGCAGGGATAGGAGTTCTGATCCGAGTTTGTCACTTTAGAACCCAGCGGGCACTGTCCTGTGTGGCGATGGGTTTTTCTAGGTTAATTGCCATCTACATGGCATACAGTGGGTGCACACATTTATCTTATTGTGATGAATACATACACCCATAGGTATCCGCTCATGATGCCATGAGATAGGAATGTATTTGTGTGAGCTCTCTTTTTTTAAATTAAAGTTTATTGGGGTGACAATGGCTAGTGAAATGGAAATTTTTATTGAGAAAGTGAGCACCAACAGTTGTGGAATTTACACGAATATTAATCTCAGGAAACACTCATCCCACAAAAATTTTACCAAACACACACACATACACACACACGCACAAAACAACTATAACACTCATGGAAACACGTGGAGACAGTCACTCCCACAACCGCACATTGGACAACAAAAGTGGAACTGGACAACTTGGAAACACTTCAGTACCTAGAGGCCAGTTTCTGTCATCGTATCCCCAGTTCTCATGGCCACCAAAAAGCTGACATTACAGTGCCTCAGCATTTTAAAGCCAGCAAGAAAGCCCCTATTTTGCCATGTTCTCCACTTTTTGTCACCAAATGAGGAATTCTAGAATACGTACCACAGACTGTGTCCACTGGACTGTCCCGAAATGATAGAAAATATGACAAGGATCAGATCATGTGGGTTGTGTTTGCACAGGTCTTTGGTTTCCTTAATGACAATAGAAAACCAATGGGAACAGTGGTGGCTCAAGGGCACCCAAAACAAGAAATCAAGCTAAAGTACTCAGGTCAAAAGCCATGAACTTTTGCTGCAGGAAGTATCTCACACAGGCATATTGGGTTGCCAGTTACACAGTTGTATTCCAAAACAAACAAACAAACAAAAATGCTACATAGGAAAAAGATCACTCCCATATATGCTGTTACTAATGCTGCCATCGTTGAGTGCATATTCAAAACAAGTATCAGTTGGTAACAAATTCACACTCAACATTCTCCTCGGCCAGAAGATTGTCTGTATTATTGGGAATGGACATGCCAACGTTTTCAATCTTAGTTTGATTGAGTGTATTAAAGAGGATTTCTGTCTCAGAGGGTGGAAAACAAGCTTACCGTGATAGGTTTGATGTCCTCATTGCAATCATCAGGAAGTTCATCTTCCTCTGGGATGTCCGGGAGAACTACAAGAACACAGAGTAAATGTGTCATCGGTTATACTACTCAAACCTACTCAGGGAGATGAGCTTGATGTGGACGTGAGAGAGACTGTGTGGCTATGGGTTTTTCATATCTATGAGCTGAACATGTGCCGTGCTGAACTCCTTGGTGGAAGAAGCAAGGCCAAGGAGAGGCGAGGAACGAAGTGAGACATGGGGTCTTTGGTGTCTAGCTAAATAGAATGTAATTCATTTGAAATACTCTTAAAACGGGTAGACAAATAAATGCATGTTGTGTTTCAGTGAGAGATTTTCATGAATTTTTCTGCGCATTTTAAAACACAACACAGTCATCCTTTTTCCTGAAATGTTACAAGACCATTTCAGTTTTCCATGAATTCATATATGCGGTCCTCTCTTCATCATCTCTATTATTGGATTTTCTTAACTTTATGACAGTGATGAGAAAGAAATGCGATTTATGCTGCTTTTCATAATTTCTGACTATATAGGTCTGGAGCATGTTTTATATGTACAACGCTACAGACTCGTCACTACTATCTAGATCCAATCTTGTTCATCATATCCACCTCAGTTCCCTTTAACAAATCACTCTATTTTCTCCCTCCTTCCAACCATTGTTATCTCTCCTTGTCTCTCAACTGTGAATCTGCCTGTAGCAGGGACCTCATGGAAGTGGAATCACACATTATTTGTCTCTCTGTGTCTGCCTGGTGTTACTAAGCACGATATTTTTTCAGTGTCTTTTTACGTTGTAGCATATTTCAAAGTTCAATTCCCGTTCACGACTGAACGACCGTCCACTCTGGGTATATATCAGACTGTATTTATTCACTCATCACTTGATGGACTTTGGAAAAGTTTGCAACTGTTGGCTGTTGTGAAGCATGTCGCTATGACATCCGTGTGCTGATATCCTGGGATCCTCCCACAGTGACACCTAATCTTATGATCTTCGCCCAACTTATAGAATGTCACCGCAGCATACGTGAACCTTAACCTGAACTGTGCACATTTTAATCAATAAAACATTGGTGTCATTGCAATGACTGTAACAAGCGTATCACAGGAAGGTGAAGTATTATGAATAGGGGGCACTGGCTTGGTGGGCTGTGGGAACGTTGTGTATCGTCTTGTCAACTCCTTTGTGAATCCCAACCTGTTCTCAACAAGGTTTCCAAATCCGGAGATATTGTATTCCAGAGGGATCTATCCAGCAAAAGGTAAACACTCAGCTAATGTGAGCATTAACTCAGGACATTGTTTACTATTCAACGTGAACGATATTTTGAGTTGTCAATGCATCTAGACTTCATAGTTACAGCAGTACTAATTTCGTGAAGATACTTAAATTTGCAGGCATAAAAGAAGAACGTGGCTCAGCATTTTTACAGTTTTCTGTTAAAACTGGGACACAAAAGTCTTAATTCTGAATTAACCTAATGAGCATAGATCCGCAATACCTTCTGCAGGGTCCCTGTGAGGGTAGAACTTGAGGCGTGGCCGCTCACGCACTCTTCTTTCCCATCTCTGGCTGGAAACTGATGAGTGGGTTCTGTTTATGGGAAGACAATTTCCCTCATCATCGCTGCTACTTCCTGAGAAATACACAACAATAGATAGACCCTGTGACATCTTAGTGGCAGGAGACCATAGGTACATTAGGAATAATTTATTCACACTTCCAACTATTGTTCCCTTAATTCACCAGCTAGCTGAGCAGGTGACCCAGTAGACTTAAAGATGGACCTGGATATATCTTGTAGTTTGCTGAGCAACCAAATCCCCAACACACAGGTTTTGTAGGAAAAATCTTGAATGAGCTGAGGCATTCTAGAAACGCAACAAAACACAGAGACTACGCGTAGTACACTGAGTTCCAATCGTTTACAGAACTTGCACGTATCTGAAAGACATGGAGACCGCACTTGGACTCAGTGCCCCATTTTGAAGTGAGAAAATGTGAAGAGGACCTCCTTGTTAGTATTATGTGATGAGTCTAAACAAAATTAAATACCGGTGAAGCCTCCAGGCAAATAAAAGACTGGTGTTGTGTAATTGCTCTGACTTTCCAATCATTGAATGGCTGCAAGAATGAGCTAGACACTTGTAGAGGTTAAGTTCAGATAGGATACTTGGATGGCTCCACTGAAAGGGCACATGGGAGGTGACTTTTCACCCTCTATCTGGGTGTGATGCTTTACAGCTCGTGGAGAGTATCTGGTATCATCTCTTGCGATGCCCACACCAGCGCCACCTCAAGGGAGGCAAGTTAGGGTCGTGACCCATATTTTACACTGGAGGGCTTAGAAACCTCGCGTGAGTAAGCAACTGTCCCTGACTCACAACACTGCTATGTGATAGATCGAGTACCACTATTTGGTTGATGTCCTGGGCATAGAGATCAGAGACCCCGAGACAACTGAGATCATGCCTGGGACCCTGAACAACATCAACCTTCAAGTCTCCATGCCCCAAGGTTCCTGCAAGGGAGAGATGATGCCCGGGAGCAAGTGGTGCAGCCATGAGGAGTCCAAATCCACAACACAGCTCCGTTTTCCACGTTTCAGTCCATGACCCAAATACAACAATTTTCTCCACACCAAGACCCTCTGAAAGTCAAGGGGAGAACACAATGGTGGCTCTCTGCCCCTAATGACGTCACACACTCAGCTATTTCTCACCACGTGTCCCCTCACCAGAAAACCACCCTGAGTGACGAGCAGTCTGAGGGCCTCCCACGCCAATAAAGAACATTCTGCCATATGAGGACCAACTCCCATATGACGGCTTTGCCAAAAATAGCTTCCGTTTCATTCACCTACTCTGATGAGCAATTCATGTACCTGACCCGGGAAAGCGGCCTTCTGCCCTGGTGCATTGGTAATTCATAATTCAATGTATTAAGGCCGAACCTCCACTGTCTGCTGACGACTGATGTGAGCACCCTTCTGCACGTGCAGTGACTGCATGGGTTCTGAGTGTCCACATCCCTGCCGAAGACTTCCCTCACCTCAACACAGGATCCAACTGCCCCTTCATCCCTCCAGAACTAAGAGGCAAGAAACAATTCCCCATGTCCTCTGAGAGAGACACTTCATTAGTCACAGCTTGTGACCTGACCCCAGACCCTCCTAATCTTTCATCCATGTTCATCCCACCCACTCATCGACTGGGTCGCGGCTACCACTCTCCAGGCCAGAAGGCACCCGGAGACACAGGGACCCTGTGTACCTCAGCCCATGCCTTCCCACTATGAAAGCCAAATGGGAATATTAAATGTGAACCCATTGTGGAAACAGTATTGAAGTTCCTCAAAATATTGCAAATAGATGCACTAATCGCACTTCTGTTTATCCATCCCAAGCAATTGAAATCAGGATCTCCAGGAGGTAACTGCATGGCCCTGATCACTGCTGCTTTGCTCATAAAAACCCATATCAAGAACCAGCCCTACTGTCAATGGACAGAGGAAAGCATAATGAAAATACATTTAATGCAATATTATTCACCTTGAGAAAGAAGGGAATCCTGCCATTTGAAGCATCTTGAGTCCACCTATTCTATGTGAGACAAGCCATTCTCAGAAATAAACAAAGTGAAATACTTTATGATTCCATTGAAATGAGTATGTAAACTAGTCCAACTCATAGAAACAGAAAGTACAATGTCCTTGCCGAGAGTGGGGTGGGTATATGGAGTTACTGTGAATGAGTGTACAGTTTCGGCAATGAGAGATGAAGAACATGTAGAGATGGCCTGTACAACTATGTTCATATAGGGAACTCTACTGTACTATATACTTAGGAACGTTCAGAGGTTGGACTTCATGTTGAGTATGTAAAGCACATTAAAAAAAAATAAGTGAAAACGGATAAAAAGGAAACAAACTAAGGAAAGAATAAAACGAGTGAGTGTGAGAGAGTGGGGTAGGGAAAGTGAGGTAGAAGAAATCACATAGAATGAAAGAAGCAATCAAAACAGAAAGCCATGAAGGAAGGAGTCAGTAAAGTACAAAGGGTCTGGTTGTGCCACAGGCAGATAATGAAGACCACAGAACAGGAGGGAGCTCCACTCTCCGGGTTGTAAAGAAGATGTTGATAAAGTGTTTGCTCCAGCAACATGATAGTGTCCTATCGAATCCCCATCCAAGAAACAGCAAAACAACATCTCAAGTGTGGGCAAGGCTGGACACAGGGATACATGTCATACTCCTTCTCCTGACCTTGAAACCTCCACCTGAGCACCACGTGACCTGGCTGCCTTGCCTGTGTCCTCCTCTGCTACTCTGAATTGTTGTCATCGTTATGTCCTGGAAAAGCTCTCAGAGCTTACTAACACGTCTATCCCACTCGGTGGCACTTGATTAACTCTTGAAGCCCAGCTGTTGGTGATAATCGTTTTAACATGTCATCCTACACATCAGGGTTCCCTGCAGCACAAGGGGTAAACTATCATGGAGATTGAAGGAGACTGCTAGGATAAACTTTTCCCTAGTAGGAAGTTCCAGGGGTAAACAAGTGACATTTTATATTCAAGCTGTCTCATTCTTTTCGGCTTGCAGTCAAAATATTGAAACCTAAATGATAATCAAATTTTCCTAAAATACATCTTAATCAGAGTAGTCCTGCTCCAAACAACACTCAAAATTAGTTTATATATATATTGCCTTAAAGTACATCCGTTGACTTGATTTTTTCCAAAGCCCTTCCAAAGAAACCATGACCAATTTTCTCCCCGAGTGTTCTAGAGGGATACGAGTGGCCGTGCCACGTCACTTCAATGATTTTCTCTTTCCCTGACTTACAATGCACAACCTCTCTCATCCTCACAGGAAGGGGATTCGGTGCCACCCAGGTGCTGCGTCCTGATGATGACGTCTTTGTTCCCTTTCAATGTACAATGTTTCTTGCCTCCATGCAATAATCATAGATGGCATGAGTCATGGGAGGTAGATTTTCGACATGAAAATGGCATTGTGTATTCTTAGCAAGAGTCTGGCAAGTGAACTGTTAGATATCTATCAGAAAGTCACAGTGAATTGTCCCCAACACTAACTGGAGGCAACTCCTAACTCACATTCCTCCAGAACTGGTTGTGGTGTGGAGCTACACTAGGGGCCACCTGCAATAGGACGGAGTCCTGCCCAGTACTCAGCTGTGTTTCGCGGAGGAGTCCATCTCAAGCATTTGAGAGAAATGTGTTGTGTGTGAAGGAAGTGCCCGCAGTGACACATCATGTGCATTCGAAATGCCACAGAGGTACTAAAAGGTGACAGTCATAATTGAATGAAACTGGCATTGATGCAGGGATAGGAGTTCTGATCCGAGTTTGTCACTTTAGAACCCAGCGGGCACTGTCCTGTGTGGCGATGGGTTTTTCTAGGTTAATTGCCATCTACATGGCATACAGTGGGTGCACACATTTATCTTATTGTGATGAATACATACACCCATAGGTATCCGCTCATGATGCCATGAGATAGGAATGTATTTGTGTGAGCTCTCTTTTTTTAAATTAAAGTTTATTGGGGTGACAATGGCTAGTGAAATGGAAATTTTTATTGAGAAAGTGAGCACCAACAGTTGTGGAATTTACACGAATATTAATCTCAGGAAACACTCATCCCACAAAAATTTTACCAAACACACACACATACACACACACGCACAAAACAACTATAACACTCATGGAAACACGTGGAGACAGTCACTCCCACAACCGCACATTGGACAACAAAAGTGGAACTGGACAACTTGGAAACACTTCAGTACCTAGAGGCCAGTTTCTGTCATCGTATCCCCAGTTCTCATGGCCACCAAAAAGCTGACATTACAGTGCCTCAGCATTTTAAAGCCAGCAAGAAAGCCCCTATTTTGTCATGTTCTCCACTTTTTGTCACCAAATGAGGAATTCTAGAATACGTACCACAGACTGTGTCCACTGGACTGTCCCGAAATGATAGAAAATATGACAAGGATCAGATCATGTGGGTTGTGTTTGCACAGGTCTTTGGTTTCCTTAATGACAATAGAAAACCAATGGGAACAGTGGTGGCTCAAGGGCACCCAAAACAAGAAATCAAGCTAAAGTACTCAGGTCAAAAGCCATGAACTTTTGCTGCAGGAAGTATCTCACACAGGCATATTGGGTTGCCAGTTACACAGTTGTATTCCAAAACAAACAAACAAACAAAAATGCTACATAGGAAAAAGATCACTCCCATATATGCTGTTACTAATGCTGCCATCGTTGAGTGCATATTCAAAACAAGTATCAGTTGGTAACAAATTCACACTCAACATTCTCCTCGGCCAGAAGATTGTCTGTATTATTGGGAATGGACATGCCAACGTTTTCAATCTTAGTTTGATTGAGTGTATTAAAGAGGATTTCTGTCTCAGAGGGTGGAAAACAAGCTTACCGTGATAGGTTTGATGTCCTCATTGCAATCATCAGGAAGTTCATCTTCCTCTGGGATGTCCGGGAGAACTACAAGAACACAGAGTAAATGTGTCATCGGTTATACTACTCAAACCTACTCAGGGAGATGAGCTTGATGTGGACGTGAGAGAGACTGTGTGGCTATGGGTTTTTCATATCTATGAGCTGAACATGTGCCGTGCTGAACTCCTTGGTGGAAGAAGCAAGGCCAAGGAGAGGCGAGGAACGAAGTGAGACATGGGGTCTTTGGTGTCTAGCTAAATAGAATGTAATTCATTTGAAATACTCTTAAAACGGGTAGACAAATAAATGCATGTTGTGTTTCAGTGAGAGATTTTCATGAATTTTTCTGCGCATTTTAAAACACAACACAGTCATCCTTTTTCCTGAAATGTTACAAGACCATTTCAGTTTTCCATGAATTCATATATGCGGTCCTCTCTTCATCATCTCTATTATTGGATTTTCTTAACTTTATGACAGTGATGAGAAAGAAATGCGATTTATGCTGCTTTTCATAATTTCTGACTATATAGGTCTGGAGCATGTTTTATATGTACAACGCTACAGACTCGTCACTACTATCTAGATCCAATCTTGTTCATCATATCCACCTCAGTTCCCTTTAACAAATCACTCTATTTTCTCCCTCCTTCCAACCATTGTTATCTCTCCTTGTCTCTCAACTGTGAATCTGCCTGTAGCAGGGACCTCATGGAAGTGGAATCACACATTATTTGTCTCTCTGTGTCTGCCTGGTGTTACTAAGCACGATATTTTTTCAGTGTCTTTTTACGTTGTAGCATATTTCAAAGTTCAATTCCCGTTCACGACTGAACGACCGTCCACTCTGGGTATATATCAGACTGTATTTATCCACTCATCACTTGATGGACTTTGGAAAAGTTTGCAACTGTTGGCTGTTGTGAAGCATGTCGCTATGACATCCGTGTGCTGATATCCTGGGATCCTCCCACAGTGACACCTAATCTTATGATCTTCGCCCAACTTATAGAATGTCACCGCAGCATACGTGAACCTTAACCTGAACTGTGCACATTTTAATCAATAAAACATTGGTGTCATTGCAATGACTGTAACAAGCGTATCACAGGAAGGTGAAGTATTATGAATAGGGGGCACTGGCTTGGTGGGCTGTGGGAACGTTGTGTATCGTCTTGTCAACTCCTTTGTGAATCCCAACCTGTTCTCAACAAGGTTTCCAAATCCGGAGATATTGTATTCCAGAGGGATCTATCCAGCAAAAGGTAAACACTCAGCTAATGTGAGCATTAACTCAGGACATTGTTTACTATTCAACGTGAACGATATTTTGAGTTGTCAATGCATCTAGACTTCATAGTTACAGCAGTACTAATTTCGTGAAGATACTTAAATTTGCAGGCATAAAAGAAGAACGTGGCTCAGCATTTTTACAGTTTTCTGTTAAAACTGGGACACAAAAGTCTTAATTCTGAATTAACCTAATGAGCATAGATCCGCAATACCTTCTGCAGGGTCCCTGTGAGGGTAGAACTTGAGGCGTGGCCGCTCACGCACTCTTCTTTCCCATCTCTGGCTGGAAACTGATGAGTGGGTTCTGTTTATGGGAAGACAATTTCCCTCATCATCGCTGCTACTTCCTGAGAAATACACAACAATAGATAGACCCTGTGACATCTTAGTGGCAGGAGACCATAGGTACATTAGGAATAATTTATTCACACTTCCAACTATTGTTCCCTTAATTCACCAGCTAGCTGAGCAGGTGACCCAGTAGACTTAAAGATGGACCTGGATATATCTTGTAGTTTGCTGAGCAACCAAATCCCCAACACACAGGTTTTGTAGGAAAAATCTTGAATGAGCTGAGGCATTCTAGAAACGCAACAAAACACAGAGACTACGCGTAGTACACTGAGTTCCAATCGTTTACAGAACTTGCACGTATCTGAAAGACATGGAGACCGCACTTGGACTCAGTGCCCCATTTTGAAGTGAGAAAATGTGAAGAGGACCTCCTTGTTAGTATTATGTGATGAGTCTAAACAAAATTAAATACCGGTGAAGCCTCCAGGCAAATAAAAGACTGGTGTTGTGTAATTGCTCTGACTTTCCAATCATTGAATGGCTGCAAGAATGAGCTAGACACTTGTAGAGGTTAAGTTCAGATAGGATACTTGGATGGCTCCACTGAAAGGGCACATGGGAGGTGACTTTTCACCCTCTATCTGGGTGTGATGCTTTACAGCTCGTGGAGAGTATCTGGTATCATCTCTTGCGATGCCCACACCAGCGCCACCTCAAGGGAGGCAAGTTAGGGTCGTGACCCATATTTTACACTGGAGGGCTTAGAAACCTCGCGTGAGTAAGCAACTGTCCCTGACTCACAACACTGCTATGTGATAGATCGAGTACCACTATTTGGTTGATGTCCTGGGCATAGAGATCAGAGACCCCGAGACAACTGAGATCATGCCTGGGACCCCTGAACAACATCAACCTTCAAGTCTCCATGCCCCAAGGTTCCTGCAAGGGAGAGATGATGCCCGGGAGCAAGTGGTGCAGCCATGAGGAGTCCAAATCCACAACACAGCTCCGTTTTCCACGTTTCAGTCCATGACCCAAATACAACAATTTTCTCCACACCAAGACCCTCTGAAAGTCAAGGGGAGAACACAATGGTGGCTCTCTGCCCCTAATGACGTCACACACTCAGCTATTTCTCACCATGTGTCCCCTCACCAGAAAACCACCCTGAGTGACGAGCAGTCTGAGGGCCTCCCACGCCAATAAAGAACATTCTGCCATATGAGGACCAACTCCCATATGACGGCTTTGCCAAAAATAGCTTCCGTTTCATTCACCTACTCTGATGAGCAATTCATGTACCTGACCCGGGAAAGCGGCCTTCTGCCCTGGTGCATTGGTAATTCATAATTCAATGTATTAAGGCCGAACCTCCACTGTCTGCTGACGACTGATGTGAGCACCCTTCTGCACGTGCAGTGACTGCATGGGTTCTGAGTGTCCACATCCCTGCCGAAGACTTCCCTCACCTCAACACAGGATCCAACTGCCCCTTCATCCCTCCAGAACTAAGAGGCAAGAAACAATTCCCCATGTCCTCTGAGAGAGACACTTCATTAGTCACAGCTTGTGACCTGACCCCAGACCCTCCTAATCTTTCATCCATGTTCATCCCACCCACTCATCGACTGGGTCGCGGCTACCACTCTCCAGGCCAGAAGGCACCCGGAGACACAGGGACCCTGTGTACCTCAGCCCATGCCTTCCCACTATGAAAGCCAAATGGGAATATTAAATGTGAACCCATTGTGGAAACAGTATTGAAGTTCCTCAAAATATTGCAAATAGATGCACTAATCGCACTTCTGTTTATCCATCCCAAGCAATTGAAATCAGGATCTCCAGGAGGTAACTGCATGGCCCTGATCACTGCTGCTTTGCTCATAAAAACCCATATCAAGAACCAGCCCTACTGTCAATGGACAGAGGAAAGCATAATGAAAATACATTTAATGCAATATTATTCACCTTGAGAAAGAAGGGAATCCTGCCATTTGAAGCATCTTGAGTCCACCTATTCTATGTGAGACAAGCCATTCTCAGAAATAAACAAAGTGAAATACTTTATGATTCCATTGAAATGAGTATGTAAACTAGTCCAACTCATAGAAACAGAAAGTACAATGTCCTTGCCGAGAGTGGGGTGGGTATATGGAGTTACTGTGAATGAGTGTACAGTTTCGGCAATGAGAGATGAAGAACATGTAGAGATGGCCTGTACAACTATGTTCATATAGGGAACTCTACTGTACTATATACTTAGGAACGTTCAGAGGTTGGACTTCATGTTGAGTATGTAAAGCACATTAAAAAAAAATAAGTGAAAACGGATAAAAAGGAAACAAACTAAAGAAAGAATAAAACGAGTGAGTGTGAGAGAGTGGGGTAGGGAAAGTGAGGTAGAAGGAATCACATAGAATGAAAGAAGCAATCAAAACAGAAAGCCATGAAGGAAGGAGTCAGTAAAGTACAAAGGGTCTGGTTGTGCCACAGGCAGATAATGAAGACCACAGAACAGGAGGGAGCTCCACTCTCCGGGTTGTAAAGAAGATGTTGATAAAGTGTTTGCTCCAGCAACATGATAGTGTCCTATCGAATCCCCATCCAAGAAACAGCAAAACAACATCTCAAGTGTGGGCAAGGCTGGACACAGGGATACATGTCATACTCCTTCTCCTGACCTTGAAACCTCCACCTGAGCACCACGTGACCTGGCTGCCTTGCCTGTGTCCTCCTCTGCTACTCTGAATTGTTGTCATCGTTATGTCCTGGAAAAGCTCTCAGAGCTTACTAACACGTCTATCCCACTCGGTGGCACTTGATTAACTCTTGAAGCCCAGCTGTTGGTGATAATCGTTTTAACATGTCATCCTACACATCAGGGTTCCCTGCAGCACAAGGGGTAAACTATCATGGAGATTGAAGGAGACTGCTAGGATAAACTTTTCCCTAGTAGGAAGTTCCAGGGGTAAACAAGTGACATTTTATATTCAAGCTGTCTCATTCTTTTCGGCTTGCAGTCAAAATATTGAAACCTAAATGATAATCAAATTTTCCTAAAATACATCTTAATCAGAGTAGTCCTGCTCCAAACAACACTCAAAATTAGTTTATATATATATTGCCTTAAAGTACATCCGTTGACTTGATTTTTTCCAAAGCCCTTCCAAAGAAACCATGACCAATTTTCTCCCCGAGTGTTCTAGAGGGATACGAGTGGCCGTGCCACGTCACTTCAATGATTTTCTCTTTCCCTGACTTACAATGCACAACCTCTCTCATCCTCACAGGAAGGGGATTCGGTGCCACCCAGGTGCTGCGTCCTGATGATGACGTCTTTGTTCCCTTTCAATGTACAATGTTTCTTGCCTCCATGCAATAATCATAGATGGCATGAGTCATGGGAGGTAGATTTTCGACATGAAAATGGCATTGTGTATTCTTAGCAAGAGTCTGGCAAGTGAACTGTTAGATATCTATCAGAAAGTCACAGTGAATTGTCCCCAACACTAACTGGAGGCAACTCCTAACTCACATTCCTCCAGAACTGGTTGTGGTGTGGAGCTACACTAGGGGCCACCTGCAATAGGACGGAGTCCTGCCCAGTACTCAGCTGTGTTTCGCGGAGGAGTCCATCTCAAGCATTTGAGAGAAATGTGTTGTGTGTGAAGGAAGTGCCCGCAGTGACACATCATGTGCATTCGAAATGCCACAGAGGTACTAAAAGGTGACAGTCATAATTGAATGAAACTGGCATTGATGCAGGGATAGGAGTTCTGATCCGAGTTTGTCACTTTAGAACCCAGCGGGCACTGTCCTGTGTGGCGATGGGTTTTTCTAGGTTAATTGCCATCTACATGGCATACAGTGGGTGCACACATTTATCTTATTGTGATGAATACATACACCCATAGGTATCCGCTCATGATGCCATGAGATAGGAATGTATTTGTGTGAGCTCTCTTTTTTTAAATTAAAGTTTATTGGGGTGACAATGGCTAGTGAAATGGAAATTTTTATTGAGAAAGTGAGCACCAACAGTTGTGGAATTTACACGAATATTAATCTCAGGAAACACTCATCCCACAAAAATTTTACCAAACACACACACATACACACACACGCACAAAACAACTATAACACTCATGGAAACACGTGGAGACAGTCACTCCCACAACCGCACATTGGACAACAAAAGTGGAACTGGACAACTTGGAAACACTTCAGTACCTAGAGGCCAGTTTCTGTCATCGTATCCCCAGTTCTCATGGCCACCAAAAAGCTGACATTACAGTGCCTCAGCATTTTAAAGCCAGCAAGAAAGCCCCTATTTTGTCATGTTCTCCACTTTTTGTCACCAAATGAGGAATTCTAGAATACGTACCACAGACTGTGTCCACTGGACTGTCCCGAAATGATAGAAAATATGACAAGGATCAGATCATGTGGGTTGTGTTTGCACAGGTCTTTGGTTTCCTTAATGACAATAGAAAACCAATGGGAACAGTGGTGGCTCAAGGGCACCCAAAACAAGAAATCAAGCTAAAGTACTCAGGTCAAAAGCCATGAACTTTTGCTGCAGGAAGTATCTCACACAGGCATATTGGGTTGCCAGTTACACAGTTGTATTCCAAAACAAACAAACAAACAAAAATGCTACATAGGAAAAAGATCACTCCCATATATGCTGTTACTAATGCTGCCATCGTTGAGTGCATATTCAAAACAAGTATCAGTTGGTAACAAATTCACACTCAACATTCTCCTCGGCCAGAAGATTGTCTGTATTATTGGGAATGGACATGCCAACGTTTTCAATCTTAGTTTGATTGAGTGTATTAAAGAGGATTTCTGTCTCAGAGGGTGGAAAACAAGCTTACCGTGATAGGTTTGATGTCCTCATTGCAATCATCAGGAAGTTCATCTTCCTCTGGGATGTCCGGGAGAACTACAAGAACACAGAGTAAATGTGTCATCGGTTATACTACTCAAACCTACTCAGGGAGATGAGCTTGATGTGGACGTGAGAGAGACTGTGTGGCTATGGGTTTTTCATATCTATGAGCTGAACATGTGCCGTGCTGAACTCCTTGGTGGAAGAAGCAAGGCCAAGGAGAGGCGAGGAACGAAGTGAGACATGGGGTCTTTGGTGTCTAGCTAAATAGAATGTAATTCATTTGAAATACTCTTAAAACGGGTAGACAAATAAATGCATGTTGTGTTTCAGTGAGAGATTTTCATGAATTTTTCTGCGCATTTTAAAACACAACACAGTCATCCTTTTTCCTGAAATGTTACAAGACCATTTCAGTTTTCCATGAATTCATATATGCGGTCCTCTCTTCATCATCTCTATTATTGGATTTTCTTAACTTTATGACAGTGATGAGAAAGAAATGCGATTTATGCTGCTTTTCATAATTTCTGACTATATAGGTCTGGAGCATGTTTTATATGTACAACGCTACAGACTCGTCACTACTATCTAGATCCAATCTTGTTCATCATATCCACCTCAGTTCCCTCTAACAAATCACTCTATTTTCTCCCTCCTTCCAACCATTGTTATCTCTCCTTGTCTCTCAACTGTGAATCTGCCTGTAGCAGGGACCTCATGGAAGTGGAATCACACTTTATTTGTCTCTCTGTGTCTGCCTGGTGTTACTAAGCACGATATTTTTTCAGTGTCTTTTTACGTTGTAGCATATTTCAAAGTTCAATTCCCGTTCACGACTGAACGACCGTCCACTCTGGGTATATATCAGACTGTATTTATCCACTCATCACTTGATGGACTTTGGAAAAGTTTGCAACTGTTGGCTGTTGTGAAGCATGTCGCTATGACATCCGTGTGCTGATATCCTGGGATCCTCCCACAGTGACACCTAATCTTATGATCTTCGCCCAACTTATAGAATGTCACCGCAGCATACGTGAACCTTAACCTGAACTGTGCACATTTTAATCAATAAAACATTGGTGTCATTGCAATGACTGTAACAAGCGTATCACAGGAAGGTGAAGTATTATGAATAGGGGGCACTGGCTTGGTGGGCTGTGGGAACGTTGTGTATCGTCTTGTCAACTCCTTTGTGAATCCCAACCTGTTCTCAACAAGGTTTCCAAATCCGGAGATATTGTATTCCAGAGGGATCTATCCAGCAAAAGGTAAACACTCAGCTAATGTGAGCATTAACTCAGGACATTGTTTACTATTCAACGTGAACGATATTTTGAGTTGTCAATGCATCTAGACTTCATAGTTACAGCAGTACTAATTTCGTGAAGATACTTAAATTTGCAGGCATAAAAGAAGAACGTGGCTCAGCATTTTTACAGTTTTCTGTTAAAACTGGGACACAAAAGTCTTAATTCTGAATTAACCTAATGAGCATAGATCCGCAATACCTTCTGCAGGGTCCCTGTGAGGGTAGAACTTGAGGCGTGGCCGCTCACGCACTCTTCTTTCCCATCTCTGGCTGGAAACTGATGAGTGGGTTCTGTTTATGGGAAGACAATTTCCCTCATCATCGCTGCTACTTCCTGAGAAATACACAACAATAGATAGACCCTGTGACATCTTAGTGGCAGGAGACCATAGGTACATTAGGAATAATTTATTCACACTTCCAACTATTGTTCCCTTAATTCACCAGCTAGCTGAGCAGGTGACCCAGTAGACTTAAAGATGGACCTGGATATATCTTGTAGTTTGCTGAGCAACCAAATCCCCAACACACAGGTTTTGTAGGAAAAATCTTGAATGAGCTGAGGCATTCTAGAAACGCAACAAAACACAGAGACTACGCGTAGTACACTGAGTTCCAATCGTTTACAGAACTTGCACGTATCTGAAAGACATGGAGACCGCACTTGGACTCAGTGCCCCATTTTGAAGTGAGAAAATGTGAAGAGGACCTCCTTGTTAGTATTATGTGATGAGTCTAAACAAAATTAAATACCGGTGAAGCCTCCAGGCAAATAAAAGACTGGTGTTGTGTAATTGCTCTGACTTTCCAATCATTGAATGGCTGCAAGAATGAGCTAGACACTTGTAGAGGTTAAGTTCAGATAGGATACTTGGATGGCTCCACTGAAAGGGCACATGGGAGGTGACTTTTCACCCTCTATCTGGGTGTGATGCTTTACAGCTCGTGGAGAGTATCTGGTATCATCTCTTGCGATGCCCACACCAGCGCCACCTCAAGGGAGGCAAGTTAGGGTCGTGACCCATATTTTACACTGGAGGGCTTAGAAACCTCGCGTGAGTAAGCAACTGTCCCTGACTCACAACACTGCTATGTGATAGATCGAGTACCACTATTTGGTTGATGTCCTGGGCATAGAGATCAGAGACCCCGAGACAACTGAGATCATGCCTGGGACCCCTGAACAACATCAACCTTCAAGTCTCCATGCCCCAAGGTTCCTGCAAGGGAGAGATGATGCCCGGGAGCAAGTGGTGCAGCCATGAGGAGTCCAAATCCACAACACAGCTCCGTTTTCCACGTTTCAGTCCATGACCCAAATACAACAATTTTCTCCACACCAAGACCCTCTGAAAGTCAAGGGGAGAACACAATGGTGGCTCTCTGCCCCTAATGACGTCACACACTCAGCTATTTCTCACCATGTGTCCCCTCACCAGAAAACCACCCTGAGTGACGAGCAGTCTGAGGGCCTCCCACGCCAATAAAGAACATTCTGCCATATGAGGACCAACTCCCATATGACGGCTTTGCCAAAAATAGCTTCCGTTTCATTCACCTACTCTGATGAGCAATTCATGTACCTGACCCGGGAAAGCGGCCTTCTGCCCTGGTGCATTGGTAATTCATAATTCAATGTATTAAGGCCGAACCTCCACTGTCTGCTGACGACTGATGTGAGCACCCTTCTGCACGTGCAGTGACTGCATGGGTTCTGAGTGTCCACATCCCTGCCGAAGACTTCCCTCACCTCAACACAGGATCCAACTGCCCCTTCATCCCTCCAGAACTAAGAGGCAAGAAACAATTCCCCATGTCCTCTGAGAGAGACACTTCATTAGTCACAGCTTGTGACCTGACCCCAGACCCTCCTAATCTTTCATCCATGTTCATCCCACCCACTCATCGACTGGGTCGCGGCTACCACTCTCCAGGCCAGAAGGCACCCGGAGACACAGGGACCCTGTGTACCTCAGCCCATGCCTTCCCACTATGAAAGCCAAATGGGAATATTAAATGTGAACCCATTGTGGAAACAGTATTGAAGTTCCTCAAAATATTGCAAATAGATGCACTAATCGCACTTCTGTTTATCCATCCCAAGCAATTGAAATCAGGATCTCCAGGAGGTAACTGCATGGCCCTGATCACTGCTGCTTTGCTCATAAAAACCCATATCAAGAACCAGCCCTACTGTCAATGGACAGAGGAAAGCATAATGAAAATACATTTAATGCAATATTATTCACCTTGAGAAAGAAGGGAATCCTGCCATTTGAAGCATCTTGAGTCCACCTATTCTATGTGAGACAAGCCATTCTCAGAAATAAACAAAGTGAAATACTTTATGATTCCATTGAAATGAGTATGTAAACTAGTCCAACTCATAGAAACAGAAAGTACAATGTCCTTGCCGAGAGTGGGGTGGGTATATGGAGTTACTGTGAATGAGTGTACAGTTTCGGCAATGAGAGATGAAGAACATGTAGAGATGGCCTGTACAACTATGTTCATATAGGGAACTCTACTGTACTATATACTTAGGAACGTTCAGAGGTTGGACTTCATGTTGAGTATGTAAAGCACATTAAAAAAAAATAAGTGAAAACGGATAAAAAGGAAACAAACTAAGGAAAGAATAAAACGAGTGAGTGTGAGAGAGTGGGGTAGGGAAAGTGAGGTAGAAGGAATCACATAGAATGAAAGAAGCAATCAAAACAGAAAGCCATGAAGGAAGGAGTCAGTAAAGTACAAAGGGTCTGGTTGTGCCACAGGCAGATAATGAAGACCACAGAACAGGAGGGAGCTCCACTCTCCGGGTTGTAAAGAAGATGTTGATAAAGTGTTTGCTCCAGCAACATGATAGTGTCCTATCGAATCCCCATCCAAGAAACAGCAAAACAACATCTCAAGTGTGGGCAAGGCTGGACACAGGGATACATGTCATACTCCTTCTCCTGACCTTGAAACCTCCACCTGAGCACCACGTGACCTGGCTGCCTTGCCTGTGTCCTCCTCTGCTACTCTGAATTGTTGTCATCGTTATGTCCTGGAAAAGCTCTCAGAGCTTACTAACACGTCTATCCCACTCGGTGGCACTTGATTAACTCTTGAAGCCCAGCTGTTGGTGATAATCGTTTTAACATGTCATCCTACACATCAGGGTTCCCTGCAGCACAAGGGGTAAACTATCATGGAGATTGAAGGAGACTGCTAGGATAAACTTTTCCCTAGTAGGAAGTTCCAGGGGTAAACAAGTGACATTTTATATTCAAGCTGTCTCATTCTTTTCGGCTTGCAGTCAAAATATTGAAACCTAAATGATAATCAAATTTTCCTAAAATACATCTTAATCAGAGTAGTCCTGCTCCAAACAACACTCAAAATTAGTTTATATATATATTGCCTTAAAGTACATCCGTTGACTTGATTTTTTCCAAAGCCCTTCCAAAGAAACCATGACCAATTTTCTCCCCGAGTGTTCTAGAGGGATACGAGTGGCCGTGCCACGTCACTTCAATGATTTTCTCTTTCCCTGACTTACAATGCACAACCTCTCTCATCCTCACAGGAAGGGGATTCGGTGCCACCCAGGTGCTGCGTCCTGATGATGACGTCTTTGTTCCCTTTCAATGTACAATGTTTCTTGCCTCCATGCAATAATCATAGATGGCATGAGTCATGGGAGGTAGATTTTCGACATGAAAATGGCATTGTGTATTCTTAGCAAGAGTCTGGCAAGTGAACTGTTAGATATCTATCAGAAAGTCACAGTGAATTGTCCCCAACACTAACTGGAGGCAACTCCTAACTCACATTCCTCCAGAACTGGTTGTGGTGTGGAGCTACACTAGGGGCCACCTGCAATAGGACGGAGTCCTGCCCAGTACTCAGCTGTGTTTCGCGGAGGAGTCCATCTCAAGCATTTGAGAGAAATGTGTTGTGTGTGAAGGAAGTGCCCGCAGTGACACATCATGTGCATTCGAAATGCCACAGAGGTACTAAAAGGTGACAGTCATAATTGAATGAAACTGGCATTGATGCAGGGATAGGAGTTCTGATCCGAGTTTGTCACTTTAGAACCCAGCGGGCACTGTCCTGTGTGGCGATGGGTTTTTCTAGGTTAATTGCCATCTACATGGCATACAGTGGGTGCACACATTTATCTTATTGTGATGAATACATACACCCATAGGTATCCGCTCATGATGCCATGAGATAGGAATGTATTTGTGTGAGCTCTCTTTTTTTAAATTAAAGTTTATTGGGGTGACAATGGCTAGTGAAATGGAAATTTTTATTGAGAAAGTGAGCACCAACAGTTGTGGAATTTACACGAATATTAATCTCAGGAAACACTCATCCCACAAAAATTTTACCAAACACACACACATACACACACACGCACAAAACAACTATAACACTCATGGAAACACGTGGAGACAGTCACTCCCACAACCGCACATTGGACAACAAAAGTGGAACTGGACAACTTGGAAACACTTCAGTACCTAGAGGCCAGTTTCTGTCATCGTATCCCCAGTTCTCATGGCCACCAAAAAGCTGACATTACAGTGCCTCAGCATTTTAAAGCCAGCAAGAAAGCCCCTATTTTGTCATGTTCTCCACTTTTTGTCACCAAATGAGGAATTCTAGAATACGTACCACAGACTGTGTCCACTGGACTGTCCCGAAATGATAGAAAATATGACAAGGATCAGATCATGTGGGTTGTGTTTGCACAGGTCTTTGGTTTCCTTAATGACAATAGAAAACCAATGGGAACAGTGGTGGCTCAAGGGCACCCAAAACAAGAAATCAAGCTAAAGTACTCAGGTCAAAAGCCATGAACTTTTGCTGCAGGAAGTATCTCACACAGGCATATTGGGTTGCCAGTTACACAGTTGTATTCCAAAACAAACAAACAAACAAAAATGCTACATAGGAAAAAGATCACTCCCATATATGCTGTTACTAATGCTGCCATCGTTGAGTGCATATTCAAAACAAGTATCAGTTGGTAACAAATTCACACTCAACATTCTCCTCGGCCAGAAGATTGTCTGTATTATTGGGAATGGACATGCCAACGTTTTCAATCTTAGTTTGATTGAGTGTATTAAAGAGGATTTCTGTCTCAGAGGGTGGAAAACAAGCTTACCGTGATAGGTTTGATGTCCTCATTGCAATCATCAGGAAGTTCATCTTCCTCTGGGATGTCCGGGAGAACTACAAGAACACAGAGTAAATGTGTCATCGGTTATACTACTCAAACCTACTCAGGGAGATGAGCTTGATGTGGACGTGAGAGAGACTGTGTGGCTATGGGTTTTTCATATCTATGAGCTGAACATGTGCCGTGCTGAACTCCTTGGTGGAAGAAGCAAGGCCAAGGAGAGGCGAGGAACGAAGTGAGACATGGGGTCTTTGGTGTCTAGCTAAATAGAATGTAATTCATTTGAAATACTCTTAAAACGGGTAGACAAATAAATGCATGTTGTGTTTCAGTGAGAGATTTTCATGAATTTTTCTGCGCATTTTAAAACACAACACAGTCATCCTTTTTCCTGAAATGTTACAAGACCATTTCAGTTTTCCATGAATTCATATATGCGGTCCTCTCTTCATCATCTCTATTATTGGATTTTCTTAACTTTATGACAGTGATGAGAAAGAAATGCGATTTATGCTGCTTTTCATAATTTCTGACTATATAGGTCTGGAGCATGTTTTATATGTACAACGCTACAGACTCGTCACTACTATCTAGATCCAATCTTGTTCATCATATCCACCTCAGTTCCCTTTAACAAATCACTCTATTTTCTCCCTCCTTCCAACCATTGTTATCTCTCCTTGTCTCTCAACTGTGAATCTGCCTGTAGCAGGGACCTCATGGAAGTGGAATCACACATTATTTGTCTCTCTGTGTCTGCCTGGTGTTACTAAGCACGATATTTTTTCAGTGTCTTTTTACGTTGTAGCATATTTCAAAGTTCAATTCCCGTTCACGACTGAACGACCGTCCACTCTGGGTATATATCAGACTGTATTTATCCACTCATCACTTGATGGACTTTGGAAAAGTTTGCAACTGTTGGCTGTTGTGAAGCATGTCGCTATGACATCCGTGTGCTGATATCCTGGGATCCTCCCACAGTGACACCTAATCTTATGATCTTCGCCCAACTTATAGAATGTCACCGCAGCATACGTGAACCTTAACCTGAACTGTGCACATTTTAATCAATAAAACATTGGTGTCATTGCAATGACTGTAACAAGCGTATCACAGGAAGGTGAAGTATTATGAATAGGGGGCACTGGCTTGGTGGGCTGTGGGAACGTTGTGTATCGTCTTGTCAACTCCTTTGTGAATCCCAACCTGTTCTCAACAAGGTTTCCAAATCCGGAGATATTGTATTCCAGAGGGATCTATCCAGCAAAAGGTAAACACTCAGCTAATGTGAGCATTAACTCAGGACATTGTTTACTATTCAACGTGAACGATATTTTGAGTTGTCAATGCATCTAGACTTCATAGTTACAGCAGTACTAATTTCGTGAAGATACTTAAATTTGCAGGCATAAAAGAAGAACGTGGCTCAGCATTTTTACAGTTTTCTGTTAAAACTGGGACACAAAAGTCTTAATTCTGAATTAACCTAATGAGCATAGATCCGCAATACCTTCTGCAGGGTCCCTGTGAGGGTAGAACTTGAGGCGTGGCCGCTCACGCACTCTTCTTTCCCATCTCTGGCTGGAAACTGATGAGTGGGTTCTGTTTATGGGAAGACAATTTCCCTCATCATCGCTGCTACTTCCTGAGAAATACACAACAATAGATAGACCCTGTGACATCTTAGTGGCAGGAGACCATAGGTACATTAGGAATAATTTATTCACACTTCCAACTATTGTTCCCTTAATTCACCAGCTAGCTGAGCAGGTGACCCAGTAGACTTAAAGATGGACCTGGATATATCTTGTAGTTTGCTGAGCAACCAAATCCCCAACACACAGGTTTTGTAGGAAAAATCTTGAATGAGCTGAGGCATTCTAGAAACGCAACAAAACACAGAGACTACGCGTAGTACACTGAGTTCCAATCGTTTACAGAACTTGCACGTATCTGAAAGACATGGAGACCGCACTTGGACTCAGTGCCCCATTTTGAAGTGAGAAAATGTGAAGAGGACCTCCTTGTTAGTATTATGTGATGAGTCTAAACAAAATTAAATACCGGTGAAGCCTCCAGGCAAATAAAAGACTGGTGTTGTGTAATTGCTCTGACTTTCCAATCATTGAATGGCTGCAAGAATGAGCTAGACACTTGTAGAGGTTAAGTTCAGATAGGATACTTGGATGGCTCCACTGAAAGGGCACATGGGAGGTGACTTTTCACCCTCTATCTGGGTGTGATGCTTTACAGCTCGTGGAGAGTATCTGGTATCATCTCTTGCGATGCCCACACCAGCGCCACCTCAAGGGAGGCAAGTTAGGGTCGTGACCCATATTTTACACTGGAGGGCTTAGAAACCTCGCGTGAGTAAGCAACTGTCCCTGACTCAACAACACTGCTATGTGATAGATCGAGTACCACTATTTGGTTGATTTCCTGGGCATAGAGATCAGAGACCCCGAGACAACTGAGATCATGCCTGGGACCCCTGAACAACATCAACCTTCAAGTCTCCATGCCCCAAGGTTCCTGCAAGGGAGAGATGATGCCCGGGAGCAAGTGGTGCAGCCATGAGGAGTCCAAATCCACAACACAGCCCCGCCTTCCACGTTTCAGTCCATGACCCAAATACAACAATTTTCTCCACACCAAGACCCTCTGAAAGTCAAGGGGAGAACACAATGGTGGCTCTCTGCCCCTAATGACGTCACACACTCAGCTATTTCTCACCATGTGTCCCCTCACCAGAAAACCACCCTGAGTGACGAGCAGTCTGAGGGCCTCCCACGCCAATAAAGAACATTCTGCCATATGAGGACCAACTCCCATATGACGGCTTTGCCAAAAATAGCTTCCGTTTCATTCACCTACTCTGATGAGCAATTCATGTACCTGACCCGGGAAAGCGGCCTTCTGCCCTGGTGCATTGGTAATTCATAATTCAATGTATTAAGGCCGAACCTCCACTGTCTGCTGACGACTGATGTGAGCACCCTTCTGCACGTGCAGTGACTGCATGGGTTCTGAGTGTCCACATCCCTGCCGAAGACTTCCCTCACCTCAACACAGGATCCAGCTGCCCCTTCATCCCTCCAGAACTAAGAGGCAAGAAACAATTCCCCATGTCCTCTGAGAGAGACACTTCATTAGTCACAGCTTGTGACCTGACCCCAGACCCTCCTAATCTTTCATCCATGTTCATCCCACCCACTCATCGACTGGGTCGCGGCTACCACTCTCCAGGCCAGAAGGCACCCGGAGACACAGGGACCCTGTGTACCTCAGCCCATGCCTTCCCACTATGAAAGCCAAATGGGAATATTAAATGTGAACCCATTGTGGAAACAGTATTGAAGTTCCTCAAAATATTGCAAATAGATGCACTAATCGCACTTCTGTTTATCCATCCCAAGCAATTGAAATCAGGATCTCCAGGAGGTAACTGCATGGCCCTGATCACTGCTGCTTTGCTCATAAAAACCCATATCAAGAACCAGCCCTACTGTCAATGGACAGAGGAAAGCATAATGAAAATACATTTAATGCAATATTATTCACCTTGAGAAAGAAGGGAATCCTGCCATTTGAAGCATCTTGAGTCCACCTATTCTATGTGAGACAAGCCATTCTCAGAAATAAACAAAGTGAAATACTTTATGATTCCATTGAAATGAGTATGTAAACTAGTCCAACTCATAGAAACAGAAAGTACAATGTCCTTGCCGAGAGTGGGGTGGGTATATGGAGTTACTGTGAATGAGTGTACAGTTTCGGCAATGAGAGATGAAGAACATGTAGAGATGGCCTGTACAACTATGTTCATATAGGGAACTCTACTGTACTATATACTTAGGAACGTTCAGAGGTTGGACTTCATGTTGAGTATGTAAAGCACATTAAAAAAAAATAAGTGAAAACGGATAAAAAGGAAACAAACTAAAGAAAGAATAAAACGAGTGAGTGTGAGAGAGTGGGGTAGGGAAAGTGAGGTAGAAGGAATCACATAGAATGAAAGAAGCAATCAAAACAGAAAGCCATGAAGGAAGGAGTCAGTAAAGTACAAAGGGTCTGGTTGTGCCACAGGCAGATAATGAAGACCACAGAACAGGAGGGAGCTCCACTCTCCGGGTTGTAAAGAAGATGTTGATAAAGTGTTTGCTCCAGCAACATGATAGTGTCCTATCGAATCCCCATCCAAGAAACAGCAAAACAACATCTCAAGTGTGGGCAAGGCTGGACACAGGGATACATGTCATACTCCTTCTCCTGACCTTGAAACCTCCACCTGAGCACCACGTGACCTGGCTGCCTTGCCTGTGTCCTCCTCTGCTACTCTGAATTGTTGTCATCGTTATGTCCTGGAAAAGCTCTCAGAGCTTACTAACACGTCTATCCCACTCGGTGGCACTTGATTAACTCTTGAAGCCCAGCTGTTGGTGATAATCGTTTTAACATGTCATCCTACACATCAGGGTTCCCTGCAGCACAAGGGGTAAACTATCATGGAGATTGAAGGAGACTGCTAGGATAAACTTTTCCCTAGTAGGAAGTTCCAGGGGTAAACAAGTGACATTTTATATTCAAGCTGTCTCATTCTTTTCGGCTTGCAGTCAAAATATTGAAACCTAAATGATAATCAAATTTTCCTAAAATACATCTTAATCAGAGTAGTCCTGCTCCAAACAACACTCAAAATTAGTTTATATATATATTGCCTTAAAGTACATCCGTTGACTTGATTTTTTCCAAAGCCCTTCCAAAGAAACCATGACCAATTTTCTCCCCGAGTGTTCTAGAGGGATACGAGTGGCCGTGCCACGTCACTTCAATGATTTTCTCTTTCCCTGACTTACAATGCACAACCTCTCTCATCCTCACAGGAAGGGGATTCGGTGCCACCCAGGTGCTGCGTCCTGATGATGACGTCTTTGTTCCCTTTCAATGTACAATGTTTCTTGCCTCCATGCAATAATCATAGATGGCATGAGTCATGGGAGGTAGATTTTCGACATGAAAATGGCATTGTGTATTCTTAGCAAGAGTCTGGCAAGTGAACTGTTAGATATCTATCAGAAAGTCACAGTGAATTGTCCCCAACACTAACTGGAGGCAACTCCTAACTCACATTCCTCCAGAACTGGTTGTGGTGTGGAGCTACACTAGGGGCCACCTGCAATAGGACGGAGTCCTGCCCAGTACTCAGCTGTGTTTCGCGGAGGAGTCCATCTCAAGCATTTGAGAGAAATGTGTTGTGTGTGAAGGAAGTGCCCGCAGTGACACATCATGTGCATTCGAAATGCCACAGAGGTACTAAAAGGTGACAGTCATAATTGAATGAAACTGGCATTGATGCAGGGATAGGAGTTCTGATCCGAGTTTGTCACTTTAGAACCCAGCGGGCACTGTCCTGTGTGGCGATGGGTTTTTCTAGGTTAATTGCCATCTACATGGCATACAGTGGGTGCACACATTTATCTTATTGTGATGAATACATACACCCATAGGTATCCGCTCATGATGCCATGAGATAGGAATGTATTTGTGTGAGCTCTCTTTTTTTAAATTAAAGTTTATTGGGGTGACAATGGCTAGTGAAATGGAAATTTTTATTGAGAAAGTGAGCACCAACAGTTGTGGAATTTACACGAATATTAATCTCAGGAAACACTCATCCCACAAAAATTTTACCAAACACACACACATACACACACACGCACAAAACAACTATAACACTCATGGAAACACGTGGAGACAGTCACTCCCACAACCGCACATTGGACAACAAAAGTGGAACTGGACAACTTGGAAACACTTCAGTACCTAGAGGCCAGTTTCTGTCATCGTATCCCCAGTTCTCATGGCCACCAAAAAGCTGACATTACAGTGCCTCAGCATTTTAAAGCCAGCAAGAAAGCCCCTATTTTGTCATGTTCTCCACTTTTTGTCACCAAATGAGGAATTCTAGAATACGTACCACAGACTGTGTCCACTGGACTGTCCCGAAATGATAGAAAATATGACAAGGATCAGATCATGTGGGTTGTGTTTGCACAGGTCTTTGGTTTCCTTAATGACAATAGAAAACCAATGGGAACAGTGGTGGCTCAAGGGCACCCAAAACAAGAAATCAAGCTAAAGTACTCAGGTCAAAAGCCATGAACTTTTGCTGCAGGAAGTATCTCACACAGGCATATTGGGTTGCCAGTTACACAGTTGTATTCCAAAACAAACAAACAAACAAAAATGCTACATAGGAAAAAGATCACTCCCATATATGCTGTTACTAATGCTGCCATCGTTGAGTGCATATTCAAAACAAGTATCAGTTGGTAACAAATTCACACTCAACATTCTCCTCGGCCAGAAGATTGTCTGTATTATTGGGAATGGACATGCCAACGTTTTCAATCTTAGTTTGATTGAGTGTATTAAAGAGGATTTCTGTCTCAGAGGGTGGAAAACAAGCTTACCGTGATAGGTTTGATGTCCTCATTGCAATCATCAGGAAGTTCATCTTCCTCTGGGATGTCCGGGAGAACTACAAGAACACAGAGTAAATGTGTCATCGGTTATACTACTCAAACCTACTCAGGGAGATGAGCTTGATGTGGACGTGAGAGAGACTGTGTGGCTATGGGTTTTTCATATCTATGAGCTGAACATGTGCCGTGCTGAACTCCTTGGTGGAAGAAGCAAGGCCAAGGAGAGGCGAGGAACGAAGTGAGACATGGGGTCTTTGGTGTCTAGCTAAATAGAATGTAATTCATTTGAAATACTCTTAAAACGGGTAGACAAATAAATGCATGTTGTGTTTCAGTGAGAGATTTTCATGAATTTTTCTGCGCATTTTAAAACACAACACAGTCATCCTTTTTCCTGAAATGTTACAAGACCATTTCAGTTTTCCATGAATTCATATATGCGGTCCTCTCTTCATCATCTCTATTATTGGATTTTCTTAACTTTATGACAGTGATGAGAAAGAAATGCGATTTATGCTGCTTTTCATAATTTCTGACTATATAGGTCTGGAGCATGTTTTATATGTACAACGCTACAGACTCGTCACTACTATCTAGATCCAATCTTGTTCATCATATCCACCTCAGTTCCCTCTAACAAATCACTCTATTTTCTCCCTCCTTCCAACCATTGTTATCTCTCCTTGTCTCTCAACTGTGAATCTGCCTGTAGCAGGGACCTCATGGAAGTGGAATCACACTTTATTTGTCTCTCTGTGTCTGCCTGGTGTTACTAAGCACGATATTTTTTCAGTGTCTTTTTACGTTGTAGCATATTTCAAAGTTCAATTCCCGTTCACGACTGAACGACCGTCCACTCTGGGTATATATCAGACTGTATTTATCCACTCATCACTTGATGGACTTTGGAAAAGTTTGCAACTGTTGGCTGTTGTGAAGCATGTCGCTATGACATCCGTGTGCTGATATCCTGGGATCCTCCCACAGTGACACCTAATCTTATGATCTTCGCCCAACTTATACAATGTCACCGCAGCATACGTGAACCTTAACCTGAACTGTGCACATTTTAATCAATAAAACATTGGTGTCATTGCAATGACTGTAACAAGCGTATCACAGGAAGGTGAAGTATTATGAATAGGGGGCACTGGCTTGGTGGGCTGTGGGAACGTTGTGTATCGTCTTGTCAACTCCTTTGTGAATCCCAACCTGTTCTCAACAAGGTGTATCCATGTTTCCAAATCCGGAGATATTGTATTCCAGAGGGATCTATCCAGCAAAAGGTAAACACTCAGCTAATGTGAGCATTAACTCAGGACATTGTTTACTATTCAACGTGAACGATATTTTGAGTTGTCAATGCATCTAGACTTCATAGTTACAGCAGTACTAATTTCGTGAAGATACTTAAATTTGCAGGCATAAAAGAAGAACGTGGCTCAGCATTTTTACAGTTTTCTGTTAAAACTGGGACACAAAAGTCTTAATTCTGAATTAACCTAATGAGCATAGATCCGCAATACCTTCTGCAGGGTCCCTGTGAGGGTAGAACTTGAGGCGTGGCCGCTCACGCACTCTTCTTTCCCATCTCTGGCTGGAAACTGATGAGTGGGTTCTGTTTATGGGAAGACAATTTCCCTCATCATCGCTGCTACTTCCTGAGAAATACACAACAATAGATAGACCCTGTGACATCTTAGTGGCAGGAGACCATAGGTACATTAGGAATAATTTATTCACACTTCCAACTATTGTTCCCTTAATTCACCAGCTAGCTGAGCAGGTGACCCAGTAGACTTAAAGATGGACCTGGATATATCTTGTAGTTTGCTGAGCAACCAAATCCCCAACACACAGGTTTTGTAGGAAAAATCTTGAATGAGCTGAGGCATTCTAGAAACGCAACAAAACACAGAGACTACGCGTAGTACACTGAGTTCCAATCGTTTACAGAACTTGCACGTATCTGAAAGACATGGAGACCGCACTTGGACTCAGTGCCCCATTTTGAAGTGAGAAAATGTGAAGAGGACCTCCTTGTTAGTATTATGTGATGAGTCTAAACAAAATTAAATACCGGTGAAGCCTCCAGGCAAATAAAAGACTGGTGTTGTGTAATTGCTCTGACTTTCCAATCATTGAATGGCTGCAAGAATGAGCTAGACACTTGTAGAGGTTAAGTTCAGATAGGATACTTGGATGGCTCCACTGAAAGGGCACATGGGAGGTGACTTTTCACCCTCTATCTGGGTGTGATGCTTTACAGCTCGTGGAGAGTATCTGGTATCATCTCTTGCGATGCCCACACCAGCGCCACCTCAAGGGAGGCAAGTTAGGGTCGTGACCCATATTTTACACTGGAGGGCTTAGAAACCTCGCGTGAGTAAGCAACTGTCCCTGACTCACAACACTGCTATGTGATAGATCGAGTACCACTATTTGGTTGATGTCCTGGGCATAGAGATCAGAGACCCCGAGACAACTGAGATCATGCCTGGGACCCCTGAACAACATCAACCTTCAAGTCTCCATGCCCCAAGGTTCCTGCAAGGGAGAGATGATGCCCGGGAGCAAGTGGTGCAGCCATGAGGAGTCCAAATCCACAACACAGCTCCGTTTTCCACGTTTCAGTCCATGACCCAAATACAACAATTTTCTCCACACCAAGACCCTCTGAAAGTCAAGGGGAGAACACAATGGTGGCTCTCTGCCCCTAATGACGTCACACACTCAGCTATTTCTCACCATGTGTCCCCTCACCAGAAAACCACCCTGAGTGACGAGCAGTCTGAGGGCCTCCCACGCCAATAAAGAACATTCTGCCATATGAGGACCAACTCCCATATGACGGCTTTGCCAAAAATAGCTTCCGTTTCATTCACCTACTCTGATGAGCAATTCATGTACCTGACCCGGGAAAGCGGCCTTCTGCCCTGGTGCATTGGTAATTCATAATTCAATGTATTAAGGCCGAACCTCCACTGTCTGCTGACGACTGATGTGAGCACCCTTCTGCACGTGCAGTGACTGCATGGGTTCTGAGTGTCCACATCCCTGCCGAAGACTTCCCTCACCTCAACACAGGATCCAACTGCCCCTTCATCCCTCCAGAACTAAGAGGCAAGAAACAATTCCCCATGTCCTCTGAGAGAGACACTTCATTAGTCACAGCTTGTGACCTGACCCCAGACCCTCCTAATCTTTCATCCATGTTCATCCCACCCACTCATCGACTGGGTCGCGGCTACCACTCTCCAGGCCAGAAGGCACCCGGAGACACAGGGACCCTGTGTACCTCAGCCCATGCCTTCCCACTATGAAAGCCAAATGGGAATATTAAATGTGAACCCATTGTGGAAACAGTATTGAAGTTCCTCAAAATATTGCAAATAGATGCACTAATCGCACTTCTGTTTATCCATCCCAAGCAATTGAAATCAGGATCTCCAGGAGGTAACTGCATGGCCCTGATCACTGCTGCTTTGCTCATAAAAACCCATATCAAGAACCAGCCCTACTGTCAATGGACAGAGGAAAGCATAATGAAAATACATTTAATGCAATATTATTCACCTTGAGAAAGAAGGGAATCCTGCCATTTGAAGCATCTTGAGTCCACCTATTCTATGTGAGACAAGCCATTCTCAGAAATAAACAAAGTGAAATACTTTATGATTCCATTGAAATGAGTATGTAAACTAGTCCAACTCATAGAAACAGAAAGTACAATGTCCTTGCCGAGAGTGGGGTGGGTATATGGAGTTACTGTGAATGAGTGTACAGTTTCGGCAATGAGAGATGAAGAACATGTAGAGATGGCCTGTACAACTATGTTCATATAGGGAACTCTACTGTACTATATACTTAGGAACGTTCAGAGGTTGGACTTCATGTTGAGTATGTAAAGCACATTAAAAAAAAATAAGTGAAAACGGATAAAAAGGAAACAAACTAAGGAAAGAATAAAACGAGTGAGTGTGAGAGAGTGGGGTAGGGAAAGTGAGGTAGAAGGAATCACATAGAATGAAAGAAGCAATCAAAACAGAAAGCCATGAAGGAAGGAGTCAGTAAAGTACAAAGGGTCTGGTTGTGCCACAGGCAGATAATGAAGACCACAGAACAGGAGGGAGCTCCACTCTCCGGGTTGTAAAGAAGATGTTGATAAAGTGTTTGCTCCAGCAACATGATAGTGTCCTATCGAATCCCCATCCAAGAAACAGCAAAACAACATCTCAAGTGTGGGCAAGGCTGGACACAGGGATACATGTCATACTCCTTCTCCTGACCTTGAAACCTCCACCTGAGCACCACGTGACCTGGCTGCCTTGCCTGTGTCCTCCTCTGCTACTCTGAATTGTTGTCATCGTTATGTCCTGGAAAAGCTCTCAGAGCTTACTAACACGTCTATCCCACTCGGTGGCACTTGATTAACTCTTGAAGCCCAGCTGTTGGTGATAATCGTTTTAACATGTCATCCTACACATCAGGGTTCCCTGCAGCACAAGGGGTAAACTATCATGGAGATTGAAGGAGACTGCTAGGATAAACTTTTCCCTAGTAGGAAGTTCCAGGGGTAAACAAGTGACATTTTATATTCAAGCTGTCTCATTCTTTTCGGCTTGCAGTCAAAATATTGAAACCTAAATGATAATCAAATTTTCCTAAAATACATCTTAATCAGAGTAGTCCTGCTCCAAACAACACTCAAAATTAGTTTATATATATATTGCCTTAAAGTACATCCGTTGACTTGATTTTTTCCAAAGCCCTTCCAAAGAAACCATGACCAATTTTCTCCCCGAGTGTTCTAGAGGGATACGAGTGGCCGTGCCACGTCACTTCAATGATTTTCTCTTTCCCTGACTTACAATGCACAACCTCTCTCATCCTCACAGGAAGGGGATTCGGTGCCACCCAGGTGCTGCGTCCTGATGATGACGTCTTTGTTCCCTTTCAATGTACAATGTTTCTTGCCTCCATGCAATAATCATAGATGGCATGAGTCATGGGAGGTAGATTTTCGACATGAAAATGGCATTGTGTATTCTTAGCAAGAGTCTGGCAAGTGAACTGTTAGATATCTATCAGAAAGTCACAGTGAATTGTCCCCAACACTAACTGGAGGCAACTCCTAACTCACATTCCTCCAGAACTGGTTGTGGTGTGGAGCTACACTAGGGGCCACCTGCAATAGGACGGAGTCCTGCCCAGTACTCAGCTGTGTTTCGCGGAGGAGTCCATCTCAAGCATTTGAGAGAAATGTGTTGTGTGTGAAGGAAGTGCCCGCAGTGACACATCATGTGCATTCGAAATGCCACAGAGGTACTAAAAGGTGACAGTCATAATTGAATGAAACTGGCATTGATGCAGGGATAGGAGTTCTGATCCGAGTTTGTCACTTTAGAACCCAGCGGGCACTGTCCTGTGTGGCGATGGGTTTTTCTAGGTTAATTGCCATCTACATGGCATACAGTGGGTGCACACATTTATCTTATTGTGATGAATACATACACCCATAGGTATCCGCTCATGATGCCATGAGATAGGAATGTATTTGTGTGAGCTCTCTTTTTTTAAATTAAAGTTTATTGGGGTGACAATGGCTAGTGAAATGGAAATTTTTATTGAGAAAGTGAGCACCAACAGTTGTGGAATTTACACGAATATTAATCTCAGGAAACACTCATCCCACAAAAATTTTACCAAACACACACACATACACACACACGCACAAAACAACTATAACACTCATGGAAACACGTGGAGACAGTCACTCCCACAACCGCACATTGGACAACAAAAGTGGAACTGGACAACTTGGAAACACTTCAGTACCTAGAGGCCAGTTTCTGTCATCGTATCCCCAGTTCTCATGGCCACCAAAAAGCTGACATTACAGTGCCTCAGCATTTTAAAGCCAGCAAGAAAGCCCCTATTTTGTCATGTTCTCCACTTTTTGTCACCAAATGAGGAATTCTAGAATACGTACCACAGACTGTGTCCACTGGACTGTCCCGAAATGATAGAAAATATGACAAGGATCAGATCATGTGGGTTGTGTTTGCACAGGTCTTTGGTTTCCTTAATGACAATAGAAAACCAATGGGAACAGTGGTGGCTCAAGGGCACCCAAAACAAGAAATCAAGCTAAAGTACTCAGGTCAAAAGCCATGAACTTTTGCTGCAGGAAGTATCTCACACAGGCATATTGGGTTGCCAGTTACACAGTTGTATTCCAAAACAAACAAACAAACAAAAATGCTACATAGGAAAAAGATCACTCCCATATATGCTGTTACTAATGCTGCCATCGTTGAGTGCATATTCAAAACAAGTATCAGTTGGTAACAAATTCACACTCAACATTCTCCTCGGCCAGAAGATTGTCTGTATTATTGGGAATGGACATGCCAACGTTTTCAATCTTAGTTTGATTGAGTGTATTAAAGAGGATTTCTGTCTCAGAGGGTGGAAAACAAGCTTACCGTGATAGGTTTGATGTCCTCATTGCAATCATCAGGAAGTTCATCTTCCTCTGGGATGTCCGGGAGAACTACAAGAACACAGAGTAAATGTGTCATCGGTTATACTACTCAAACCTACTCAGGGAGATGAGCTTGATGTGGACGTGAGAGAGACTGTGTGGCTATGGGTTTTTCATATCTATGAGCTGAACATGTGCCGTGCTGAACTCCTTGGTGGAAGAAGCAAGGCCAAGGAGAGGCGAGGAACGAAGTGAGACATGGGGTCTTTGGTGTCTAGCTAAATAGAATGTAATTCATTTGAAATACTCTTAAAACGGGTAGACAAATAAATGCATGTTGTGTTTCAGTGAGAGATTTTCATGAATTTTTCTGCGCATTTTAAAACACAACACAGTCATCCTTTTTCCTGAAATGTTACAAGACCATTTCAGTTTTCCATGAATTCATATATGCGGTCCTCTCTTCATCATCTCTATTATTGGATTTTCTTAACTTTATGACAGTGATGAGAAAGAAATGCGATTTATGCTGCTTTTCATAATTTCTGACTATATAGGTCTGGAGCATGTTTTATATGTACAACGCTACAGACTCGTCACTACTATCTAGATCCAATCTTGTTCATCATATCCACCTCAGTTCCCTCTAACAAATCACTCTATTTTCTCCCTCCTTCCAACCATTGTTATCTCTCCTTGTCTCTCAACTGTGAATCTGCCTGTAGCAGGGACCTCATGGAAGTGGAATCACACTTTATTTGTCTCTCTGTGTCTGCCTGGTGTTACTAAGCACGATATTTTTTCAGTGTCTTTTTACGTTGTAGCATATTTCAAAGTTCAATTCCCGTTCACGACTGAACGACCGTCCACTCTGGGTATATATCAGACTGTATTTATCCACTCATCACTTGATGGACTTTGGAAAAGTTTGCAACTGTTGGCTGTTGTGAAGCATGTCGCTATGACATCCGTGTGCTGATATCCTGGGATCCTCCCACAGTGACACCTAATCTTATGATCTTCGCCCAACTTATAGAATGTCACCGCAGCATACGTGAACCTTAACCTGAACTGTGCACATTTTAATCAATAAAACATTGGTGTCATTGCAATGACTGTAACAAGCGTATCACAGGAAGGTGAAGTATTATGAATAGGGGGCACTGGCTTGGTGGGCTGTGGGAACGTTGTGTATCGTCTTGTCAACTCCTTTGTGAATCCCAACCTGTTCTCAACAAGGTGTATCCATGTTTCCAAATCCGGAGATATTGTATTCCAGAGGGATCTATCCAGCAAAAGGTAAACACTCAGCTAATGTGAGCATTAACTCAGGACATTGTTTACTATTCAACGTGAACGATATTTTGAGTTGTCAATGCATCTAGACTTCATAGTTACAGCAGTACTAATTTCGTGAAGATACTTAAATTTGCAGGCATAAAAGAAGAACGTGGCTCAGCATTTTTACAGTTTTCTGTTAAAACTGGGACACAAAAGTCTTAATTCTGAATTAACCTAATGAGCATAGATCCGCAATACCTTCTGCAGGGTCCCTGTGAGGGTAGAACTTGAGGCGTGGCCGCTCACGCACTCTTCTTTCCCATCTCTGGCTGGAAACTGATGAGTGGGTTCTGTTTATGGGAAGACAATTTCCCTCATCATCGCTGCTACTTCCTGAGAAATACACAACAATAGATAGACCCTGTGACATCTTAGTGGCAGGAGACCATAGGTACATTAGGAATAATTTATTCACACTTCCAACTATTGTTCCCTTAATTCACCAGCTAGCTGAGCAGGTGACCCAGTAGACTTAAAGATGGACCTGGATATATCTTGTAGTTTGCTGAGCAACCAAATCCCCAACACACAGGTTTTGTAGGAAAAATCTTGAATGAGCTGAGGCATTCTAGAAACGCAACAAAACACAGAGACTACGCGTAGTACACTGAGTTCCAATCGTTTACAGAACTTGCACGTATCTGAAAGACATGGAGACCGCACTTGGACTCAGTGCCCCATTTTGAAGTGAGAAAATGTGAAGAGGACCTCCTTGTTAGTATTATGTGATGAGTCTAAACAAAATTAAATACCGGTGAAGCCTCCAGGCAAATAAAAGACTGGTGTTGTGTAATTGCTCTGACTTTCCAATCATTGAATGGCTGCAAGAATGAGCTAGACACTTGTAGAGGTTAAGTTCAGATAGGATACTTGGATGGCTCCACTGAAAGGGCACATGGGAGGTGACTTTTCACCCTCTATCTGGGTGTGATGCTTTACAGCTCGTGGAGAGTATCTGGTATCATCTCTTGCGATGCCCACACCAGCGCCACCTCAAGGGAGGCAAGTTAGGGTCGTGACCCATATTTTACACTGGAGGGCTTAGAAACCTCGCGTGAGTAAGCAACTGTCCCTGACTCACAACACTGCTATGTGATAGATCGAGTACCACTATTTGGTTGATGTCCTGGGCATAGAGATCAGAGACCCCGAGACAACTGAGATCATGCCTGGGACCCCTGAACAACATCAACCTTCAAGTCTCCATGCCCCAAGGTTCCTGCAAGGGAGAGATGATGCCCGGGAGCAAGTGGTGCAGCCATGAGGAGTCCAAATCCACAACACAGCTCCGTTTTCCACGTTTCAGTCCATGACCCAAATACAACAATTTTCTCCACACCAAGACCCTCTGAAAGTCAAGGGGAGAACACAATGGTGGCTCTCTGCCCCTAATGACGTCACACACTCAGCTATTTCTCACCATGTGTCCCCTCACCAGAAAACCACCCTGAGTGACGAGCAGTCTGAGGGCCTCCCACGCCAATAAAGAACATTCTGCCATATGAGGACCAACTCCCATATGACGGCTTTGCCAAAAATAGCTTCCGTTTCATTCACCTACTCTGATGAGCAATTCATGTACCTGACCCGGGAAAGCGGCCTTCTGCCCTGGTGCATTGGTAATTCATAATTCAATGTATTAAGGCCGAACCTCCACTGTCTGCTGACGACTGATGTGAGCACCCTTCTGCACGTGCAGTGACTGCATGGGTTCTGAGTGTCCACATCCCTGCCGAAGACTTCCCTCACCTCAACACAGGATCCAACTGCCCCTTCATCCCTCCAGAACTAAGAGGCAAGAAACAATTCCCCATGTCCTCTGAGAGAGACACTTCATTAGTCACAGCTTGTGACCTGACCCCAGACCCTCCTAATCTTTCATCCATGTTCATCCCACCCACTCATCGACTGGGTCGCGGCTACCACTCTCCAGGCCAGAAGGCACCCGGAGACACAGGGACCCTGTGTACCTCAGCCCATGCCTTCCCACTATGAAAGCCAAATGGGAATATTAAATGTGAACCCATTGTGGAAACAGTATTGAAGTTCCTCAAAATATTGCAAATAGATGCACTAATCGCACTTCTGTTTATCCATCCCAAGCAATTGAAATCAGGATCTCCAGGAGGTAACTGCATGGCCCTGATCACTGCTGCTTTGCTCATAAAAACCCATATCAAGAACCAGCCCTACTGTCAATGGACAGAGGAAAGCATAATGAAAATACATTTAATGCAATATTATTCACCTTGAGAAAGAAGGGAATCCTGCCATTTGAAGCATCTTGAGTCCACCTATTCTATGTGAGACAAGCCATTCTCAGAAATAAACAAAGTGAAATACTTTATGATTCCATTGAAATGAGTATGTAAACTAGTCCAACTCATAGAAACAGAAAGTACAATGTCCTTGCCGAGAGTGGGGTGGGTATATGGAGTTACTGTGAATGAGTGTACAGTTTCGGCAATGAGAGATGAAGAACATGTAGAGATGGCCTGTACAACTATGTTCATATAGGGAACTCTACTGTACTATATACTTAGGAACGTTCAGAGGTTGGACTTCATGTTGAGTATGTAAAGCACATTAAAAAAAAATAAGTGAAAACGGATAAAAAGGAAACAAACTAAGGAAAGAATAAAACGAGTGAGTGTGAGAGAGTGGGGTAGGGAAAGTGAGGTAGAAGGAATCACATAGAATGAAAGAAGCAATCAAAACAGAAAGCCATGAAGGAAGGAGTCAGTAAAGTACAAAGGGTCTGGTTGTGCCACAGGCAGATAATGAAGACCACAGAACAGGAGGGAGCTCCACTCTCCGGGTTGTAAAGAAGATGTTGATAAAGTGTTTGCTCCAGCAACATGATAGTGTCCTATCGAATCCCCATCCAAGAAACAGCAAAACAACATCTCAAGTGTGGGCAAGGCTGGACACAGGGATACATGTCATACTCCTTCTCCTGACCTTGAAACCTCCACCTGAGCACCACGTGACCTGGCTGCCTTGCCTGTGTCCTCCTCTGCTACTCTGAATTGTTGTCATCGTTATGTCCTGGAAAAGCTCTCAGAGCTTACTAACACGTCTATCCCACTCGGTGGCACTTGATTAACTCTTGAAGCCCAGCTGTTGGTGATAATCGTTTTAACATGTCATCCTACACATCAGGGTTCCCTGCAGCACAAGGGGTAAACTATCATGGAGATTGAAGGAGACTGCTAGGATAAACTTTTCCCTAGTAGGAAGTTCCAGGGGTAAACAAGTGACATTTTATATTCAAGCTGTCTCATTCTTTTCGGCTTGCAGTCAAAATATTGAAACCTAAATGATAATCAAATTTTCCTAAAATACATCTTAATCAGAGTAGTCCTGCTCCAAACAACACTCAAAATTAGTTTATATATATATTGCCTTAAAGTACATCCGTTGACTTGATTTTTTCCAAAGCCCTTCCAAAGAAACCATGACCAATTTTCTCCCCGAGTGTTCTAGAGGGATACGAGTGGCCGTGCCACGTCACTTCAATGATTTTCTCTTTCCCTGACTTACAATGCACAACCTCTCTCATCCTCACAGGAAGGGGATTCGGTGCCACCCAGGTGCTGCGTCCTGATGATGACGTCTTTGTTCCCTTTCAATGTACAATGTTTCTTGCCTCCATGCAATAATCATAGATGGCATGAGTCATGGGAGGTAGATTTTCGACATGAAAATGGCATTGTGTATTCTTAGCAAGAGTCTGGCAAGTGAACTGTTAGATATCTATCAGAAAGTCACAGTGAATTGTCCCCAACACTAACTGGAGGCAACTCCTAACTCACATTCCTCCAGAACTGGTTGTGGTGTGGAGCTACACTAGGGGCCACCTGCAATAGGACGGAGTCCTGCCCAGTACTCAGCTGTGTTTCGCGGAGGAGTCCATCTCAAGCATTTGAGAGAAATGTGTTGTGTGTGAAGGAAGTGCCCGCAGTGACACATCATGTGCATTCGAAATGCCACAGAGGTACTAAAAGGTGACAGTCATAATTGAATGAAACTGGCATTGATGCAGGGATAGGAGTTCTGATCCGAGTTTGTCACTTTAGAACCCAGCGGGCACTGTCCTGTGTGGCGATGGGTTTTTCTAGGTTAATTGCCATCTACATGGCATACAGTGGGTGCACACATTTATCTTATTGTGATGAATACATACACCCATAGGTATCCGCTCATGATGCCATGAGATAGGAATGTATTTGTGTGAGCTCTCTTTTTTTAAATTAAAGTTTATTGGGGTGACAATGGCTAGTGAAATGGAAATTTTTATTGAGAAAGTGAGCACCAACAGTTGTGGAATTTACACGAATATTAATCTCAGGAAACACTCATCCCACAAAAATTTTACCAAACACACACACATACACACACACGCACAAAACAACTATAACACTCATGGAAACACGTGGAGACAGTCACTCCCACAACCGCACATTGGACAACAAAAGTGGAACTGGACAACTTGGAAACACTTCAGTACCTAGAGGCCAGTTTCTGTCATCGTATCCCCAGTTCTCATGGCCACCAAAAAGCTGACATTACAGTGCCTCAGCATTTTAAAGCCAGCAAGAAAGCCCCTATTTTGTCATGTTCTCCACTTTTTGTCACCAAATGAGGAATTCTAGAATACGTACCACAGACTGTGTCCACTGGACTGTCCCGAAATGATAGAAAATATGACAAGGATCAGATCATGTGGGTTGTGTTTGCACAGGTCTTTGGTTTCCTTAATGACAATAGAAAACCAATGGGAACAGTGGTGGCTCAAGGGCACCCAAAACAAGAAATCAAGCTAAAGTACTCAGGTCAAAAGCCATGAACTTTTGCTGCAGGAAGTATCTCACACAGGCATATTGGGTTGCCAGTTACACAGTTGTATTCCAAAACAAACAAACAAACAAAAATGCTACATAGGAAAAAGATCACTCCCATATATGCTGTTACTAATGCTGCCATCGTTGAGTGCATATTCAAAACAAGTATCAGTTGGTAACAAATTCACACTCAACATTCTCCTCGGCCAGAAGATTGTCTGTATTATTGGGAATGGACATGCCAACGTTTTCAATCTTAGTTTGATTGAGTGTATTAAAGAGGATTTCTGTCTCAGAGGGTGGAAAACAAGCTTACCGTGATAGGTTTGATGTCCTCATTGCAATCATCAGGAAGTTCATCTTCCTCTGGGATGTCCGGGAGAACTACAAGAACACAGAGTAAATGTGTCATCGGTTATACTACTCAAACCTACTCAGGGAGATGAGCTTGATGTGGACGTGAGAGAGACTGTGTGGCTATGGGTTTTTCATATCTATGAGCTGAACATGTGCCGTGCTGAACTCCTTGGTGGAAGAAGCAAGGCCAAGGAGAGGCGAGGAACGAAGTGAGACATGGGGTCTTTGGTGTCTAGCTAAATAGAATGTAATTCATTTGAAATACTCTTAAAACGGGTAGACAAATAAATGCATGTTGTGTTTCAGTGAGAGATTTTCATGAATTTTTCTGCGCATTTTAAAACACAACACAGTCATCCTTTTTCCTGAAATGTTACAAGACCATTTCAGTTTTCCATGAATTCATATATGCGGTCCTCTCTTCATCATCTCTATTATTGGATTTTCTTAACTTTATGACAGTGATGAGAAAGAAATGCGATTTATGCTGCTTTTCATAATTTCTGACTATATAGGTCTGGAGCATGTTTTATATGTACAACGCTACAGACTCGTCACTACTATCTAGATCCAATCTTGTTCATCATATCCACCTCAGTTCCCTCTAACAAATCACTCTATTTTCTCCCTCCTTCCAACCATTGTTATCTCTCCTTGTCTCTCAACTGTGAATCTGCCTGTAGCAGGGACCTCATGGAAGTGGAATCACACATTATTTGTCTCTCTGTGTCTGCCTGGTGTTACTAAGCACGATATTTTTTCAGTGTCTTTTTACGTTGTAGCATATTTCAAAGTTCAATTCCCGTTCACGACTGAACGACCGTCCACTCTGGGTATATATCAGACTGTATTTATCCACTCATCACTTGATGGACTTTGGAAAAGTTTGCAACTGTTGGCTGTTGTGAAGCATGTCGCTATGACATCCGTGTGCTGATATCCTGGGATCCTCCCACAGTGACACCTAATCTTATGATCTTCGCCCAACTTATAGAATGTCACCGCAGCATACGTGAACCTTAACCTGAACTGTGCACATTTTAATCAATAAAACATTGGTGTCATTGCAATGACTGTAACAAGCGTATCACAGGAAGGTGAAGTATTATGAATAGGGGGCACTGGCTTGGTGGGCTGTGGGAACGTTGTGTATCGTCTTGTCAACTCCTTTGTGAATCCCAACCTGTTCTCAACAAGGTGTATCCATGTTTCCAAATCCGGAGATATTGTATTCCAGAGGGATCTATCCAGCAAAAGGTAAACACTCAGCTAATGTGAGCATTAACTCAGGACATTGTTTACTATTCAACGTGAACGATATTTTGAGTTGTCAATGCATCTAGACTTCATAGTTACAGCAGTACTAATTTCGTGAAGATACTTAAATTTGCAGGCATAAAAGAAGAACGTGGCTCAGCATTTTTACAGTTTTCTGTTAAAACTGGGACACAAAAGTCTTAATTCTGAATTAACCTAATGAGCATAGATCCGCAATACCTTCTGCAGGGTCCCTGTGAGGGTAGAACTTGAGGCGTGGCCGCTCACGCACTCTTCTTTCCCATCTCTGGCTGGAAACTGATGAGTGGGTTCTGTTTATGGGAAGACAATTTCCCTCATCATCGCTGCTACTTCCTGAGAAATACACAACAATAGATAGACCCTGTGACATCTTAGTGGCAGGAGACCATAGGTACATTAGGAATAATTTATTCACACTTCCAACTATTGTTCCCTTAATTCACCAGCTAGCTGAGCAGGTGACCCAGTAGACTTAAAGATGGACCTGGATATATCTTGTAGTTTGCTGAGCAACCAAATCCCCAACACACAGGTTTTGTAGGAAAAATCTTGAATGAGCTGAGGCATTCTAGAAACGCAACAAAACACAGAGACTACGCGTAGTACACTGAGTTCCAATCGTTTACAGAACTTGCACGTATCTGAAAGACATGGAGACCGCACTTGGACTCAGTGCCCCATTTTGAAGTGAGAAAATGTGAAGAGGACCTCCTTGTTAGTATTATGTGATGAGTCTAAACAAAATTAAATACCGGTGAAGCCTCCAGGCAAATAAAAGACTGGTGTTGTGTAATTGCTCTGACTTTCCAATCATTGAATGGCTGCAAGAATGAGCTAGACACTTGTAGAGGTTAAGTTCAGATAGGATACTTGGATGGCTCCACTGAAAGGGCACATGGGAGGTGACTTTTCACCCTCTATCTGGGTGTGATGCTTTACAGCTCGTGGAGAGTATCTGGTATCATCTCTTGCGATGCCCACACCAGCGCCACCTCAAGGGAGGCAAGTTAGGGTCGTGACCCATATTTTACACTGGAGGGCTTAGAAACCTCGCGTGAGTAAGCAACTGTCCCTGACTCACAACACTGCTATGTGATAGATCGAGTACCACTATTTGGTTGATGTCCTGGGCATAGAGATCAGAGACCCCGAGACAACTGAGATCATGCCTGGGACCCCTGAACAACATCAACCTTCAAGTCTCCATGCCCCAAGGTTCCTGCAAGGGAGAGATGATGCCCGGGAGCAAGTGGTGCAGCCATGAGGAGTCCAAATCCACAACACAGCTCCGTTTTCCACGTTTCAGTCCATGACCCAAATACAACAATTTTCTCCACACCAAGACCCTCTGAAAGTCAAGGGGAGAACACAATGGTGGCTCTCTGCCCCTAATGACGTCACACACTCAGCTATTTCTCACCATGTGTCCCCTCACCAGAAAACCACCCTGAGTGACGAGCAGTCTGAGGGCCTCCCACGCCAATAAAGAACATTCTGCCATATGAGGACCAACTCCCATATGACGGCTTTGCCAAAAATAGCTTCCGTTTCATTCACCTACTCTGATGAGCAATTCATGTACCTGACCCGGGAAAGCGGCCTTCTGCCCTGGTGCATTGGTAATTCATAATTCAATGTATTAAGGCCGAACCTCCACTGTCTGCTGACGACTGATGTGAGCACCCTTCTGCACGTGCAGTGACTGCATGGGTTCTGAGTGTCCACATCCCTGCCGAAGACTTCCCTCACCTCAACACAGGATCCAACTGCCCCTTCATCCCTCCAGAACTAAGAGGCAAGAAACAATTCCCCATGTCCTCTGAGAGAGACACTTCATTAGTCACAGCTTGTGACCTGACCCCAGACCCTCCTAATCTTTCATCCATGTTCATCCCACCCACTCATCGACTGGGTCGCGGCTACCACTCTCCAGGCCAGAAGGCACCCGGAGACACAGGGACCCTGTGTACCTCAGCCCATGCCTTCCCACTATGAAAGCCAAATGGGAATATTAAATGTGAACCCATTGTGGAAACAGTATTGAAGTTCCTCAAAATATTGCAAATAGATGCACTAATCGCACTTCTGTTTATCCATCCCAAGCAATTGAAATCAGGATCTCCAGGAGGTAACTGCATGGCCCTGATCACTGCTGCTTTGCTCATAAAAACCCATATCAAGAACCAGCCCTACTGTCAATGGACAGAGGAAAGCATAATGAAAATACATTTAATGCAATATTATTCACCTTGAGAAAGAAGGGAATCCTGCCATTTGAAGCATCTTGAGTCCACCTATTCTATGTGAGACAAGCCATTCTCAGAAATAAACAAAGTGAAATACTTTATGATTCCATTGAAATGAGTATGTAAACTAGTCCAACTCATAGAAACAGAAAGTACAATGTCCTTGCCGAGAGTGGGGTGGGTATATGGAGTTACTGTGAATGAGTGTACAGTTTCGGCAATGAGAGATGAAGAACATGTAGAGATGGCCTGTACAACTATGTTCATATAGGGAACTCTACTGTACTATATACTTAGGAACGTTCAGAGGTTGGACTTCATGTTGAGTATGTAAAGCACATTAAAAAAAAATAAGTGAAAACGGATAAAAAGGAAACAAACTAAGGAAAGAATAAAACGAGTGAGTGTGAGAGAGTGGGGTAGGGAAAGTGAGGTAGAAGGAATCACATAGAATGAAAGAAGCAATCAAAACAGAAAGCCATGAAGGAAGGAGTCAGTAAAGTACAAAGGGTCTGGTTGTGCCACAGGCAGATAATGAAGACCACAGAACAGGAGGGAGCTCCACTCTCCGGGTTGTAAAGAAGATGTTGATAAAGTGTTTGCTCCAGCAACATGATAGTGTCCTATCGAATCCCCATCCAAGAAACAGCAAAACAACATCTCAAGTGTGGGCAAGGCTGGACACAGGGATACATGTCATACTCCTTCTCCTGACCTTGAAACCTCCACCTGAGCACCACGTGACCTGGCTGCCTTGCCTGTGTCCTCCTCTGCTACTCTGAATTGTTGTCATCGTTATGTCCTGGAAAAGCTCTCAGAGCTTACTAACACGTCTATCCCACTCGGTGGCACTTGATTAACTCTTGAAGCCCAGCTGTTGGTGATAATCGTTTTAACATGTCATCCTACACATCAGGGTTCCCTGCAGCACAAGGGGTAAACTATCATGGAGATTGAAGGAGACTGCTAGGATAAACTTTTCCCTAGTAGGAAGTTCCAGGGGTAAACAAGTGACATTTTATATTCAAGCTGTCTCATTCTTTTCGGCTTGCAGTCAAAATATTGAAACCTAAATGATAATCAAATTTTCCTAAAATACATCTTAATCAGAGTAGTCCTGCTCCAAACAACACTCAAAATTAGTTTATATATATATTGCCTTAAAGTACATCCGTTGACTTGATTTTTTCCAAAGCCCTTCCAAAGAAACCATGACCAATTTTCTCCCCGAGTGTTCTAGAGGGATACGAGTGGCCGTGCCACGTCACTTCAATGATTTTCTCTTTCCCTGACTTACAATGCACAACCTCTCTCATCCTCACAGGAAGGGGATTCGGTGCCACCCAGGTGCTGCGTCCTGATGATGACGTCTTTGTTCCCTTTCAATGTACAATGTTTCTTGCCTCCATGCAATAATCATAGATGGCATGAGTCATGGGAGGTAGATTTTCGACATGAAAATGGCATTGTGTATTCTTAGCAAGAGTCTGGCAAGTGAACTGTTAGATATCTATCAGAAAGTCACAGTGAATTGTCCCCAACACTAACTGGAGGCAACTCCTAACTCACATTCCTCCAGAACTGGTTGTGGTGTGGAGCTACACTAGGGGCCACCTGCAATAGGACGGAGTCCTGCCCAGTACTCAGCTGTGTTTCGCGGAGGAGTCCATCTCAAGCATTTGAGAGAAATGTGTTGTGTGTGAAGGAAGTGCCCGCAGTGACACATCATGTGCATTCGAAATGCCACAGAGGTACTAAAAGGTGACAGTCATAATTGAATGAAACTGGCATTGATGCAGGGATAGGAGTTCTGATCCGAGTTTGTCACTTTAGAACCCAGCGGGCACTGTCCTGTGTGGCGATGGGTTTTTCTAGGTTAATTGCCATCTACATGGCATACAGTGGGTGCACACATTTATCTTATTGTGATGAATACATACACCCATAGGTATCCGCTCATGATGCCATGAGATAGGAATGTATTTGTGTGAGCTCTCTTTTTTTAAATTAAAGTTTATTGGGGTGACAATGGCTAGTGAAATGGAAATTTTTATTGAGAAAGTGAGCACCAACAGTTGTGGAATTTACACGAATATTAATCTCAGGAAACACTCATCCCACAAAAATTTTACCAAACACACACACATACACACACACGCACAAAACAACTATAACACTCATGGAAACACGTGGAGACAGTCACTCCCACAACCGCACATTGGACAACAAAAGTGGAACTGGACAACTTGGAAACACTTCAGTACCTAGAGGCCAGTTTCTGTCATCGTATCCCCAGTTCTCATGGCCACCAAAAAGCTGACATTACAGTGCCTCAGCATTTTAAAGCCAGCAAGAAAGCCCCTATTTTGTCATGTTCTCCACTTTTTGTCACCAAATGAGGAATTCTAGAATACGTACCACAGACTGTGTCCACTGGACTGTCCCGAAATGATAGAAAATATGACAAGGATCAGATCATGTGGGTTGTGTTTGCACAGGTCTTTGGTTTCCTTAATGACAATAGAAAACCAATGGGAACAGTGGTGGCTCAAGGGCACCCAAAACAAGAAATCAAGCTAAAGTACTCAGGTCAAAAGCCATGAACTTTTGCTGCAGGAAGTATCTCACACAGGCATATTGGGTTGCCAGTTACACAGTTGTATTCCAAAACAAACAAACAAACAAAAATGCTACATAGGAAAAAGATCACTCCCATATATGCTGTTACTAATGCTGCCATCGTTGAGTGCATATTCAAAACAAGTATCAGTTGGTAACAAATTCACACTCAACATTCTCCTCGGCCAGAAGATTGTCTGTATTATTGGGAATGGACATGCCAACGTTTTCAATCTTAGTTTGATTGAGTGTATTAAAGAGGATTTCTGTCTCAGAGGGTGGAAAACAAGCTTACCGTGATAGGTTTGATGTCCTCATTGCAATCATCAGGAAGTTCATCTTCCTCTGGGATGTCCGGGAGAACTACAAGAACACAGAGTAAATGTGTCATCGGTTATACTACTCAAACCTACTCAGGGAGATGAGCTTGATGTGGACGTGAGAGAGACTGTGTGGCTATGGGTTTTTCATATCTATGAGCTGAACATGTGCCGTGCTGAACTCCTTGGTGGAAGAAGCAAGGCCAAGGAGAGGCGAGGAACGAAGTGAGACATGGGGTCTTTGGTGTCTAGCTAAATAGAATGTAATTCATTTGAAATACTCTTAAAACGGGTAGACAAATAAATGCATGTTGTGTTTCAGTGAGAGATTTTCATGAATTTTTCTGCGCATTTTAAAACACAACACAGTCATCCTTTTTCCTGAAATGTTACAAGACCATTTCAGTTTTCCATGAATTCATATATGCGGTCCTCTCTTCATCATCTCTATTATTGGATTTTCTTAACTTTATGACAGTGATGAGAAAGAAATGCGATTTATGCTGCTTTTCATAATTTCTGACTATATAGGTCTGGAGCATGTTTTATATGTACAACGCTACAGACTCGTCACTACTATCTAGATCCAATCTTGTTCATCATATCCACCTCAGTTCCCTTTAACAAATCACTCTATTTTCTCCCTCCTTCCAACCATTGTTATCTCTCCTTGTCTCTCAACTGTGAATCTGCCTGTAGCAGGGACCTCATGGAAGTGGAATCACACATTATTTGTCTCTCTGTGTCTGCCTGGTGTTACTAAGCACGATATTTTTTCAGTGTCTTTTTACGTTGTAGCATATTTCAAAGTTCAATTCCCGTTCACGACTGAACGACCGTCCACTCTGGGTATATATCAGACTGTATTTATTCACTCATCACTTGATGGACTTTGGAAAAGTTTGCAACTGTTGGCTGTTGTGAAGCATGTCGCTATGACATCCGTGTGCTGATATCCTGGGATCCTCCCACAGTGACACCTAATCTTATGATCTTCGCCCAACTTATAGAATGTCACCGCAGCATACGTGAACCTTAACCTGAACTGTGCACATTTTAATCAATAAAACATTGGTGTCATTGCAATGACTGTAACAAGCGTATCACAGGAAGGTGAAGTATTATGAATAGGGGGCACTGGCTTGGTGGGCTGTGGGAACGTTGTGTATCGTCTTGTCAACTCCTTTGTGAATCCCAACCTGTTCTCAACAAGGTTTCCAAATCCGGAGATATTGTATTCCAGAGGGATCTATCCAGCAAAAGGTAAACACTCAGCTAATGTGAGCATTAACTCAGGACATTGTTTACTATTCAACGTGAACGATATTTTGAGTTGTCAATGCATCTAGACTTCATAGTTACAGCAGTACTAATTTCGTGAAGATACTTAAATTTGCAGGCATAAAAGAAGAACGTGGCTCAGCATTTTTACAGTTTTCTGTTAAAACTGGGACACAAAAGTCTTAATTCTGAATTAACCTAATGAGCATAGATCCGCAATACCTTCTGCAGGGTCCCTGTGAGGGTAGAACTTGAGGCGTGGCCGCTCACGCACTCTTCTTTCCCATCTCTGGCTGGAAACTGATGAGTGGGTTCTGTTTATGGGAAGACAATTTCCCTCATCATCGCTGCTACTTCCTGAGAAATACACAACAATAGATAGACCCTGTGACATCTTAGTGGCAGGAGACCATAGGTACATTAGGAATAATTTATTCACACTTCCAACTATTGTTCCCTTAATTCACCAGCTAGCTGAGCAGGTGACCCAGTAGACTTAAAGATGGACCTGGATATATCTTGTAGTTTGCTGAGCAACCAAATCCCCAACACACAGGTTTTGTAGGAAAAATCTTGAATGAGCTGAGGCATTCTAGAAACGCAACAAAACACAGAGACTACGCGTAGTACACTGAGTTCCAATCGTTTACAGAACTTGCACGTATCTGAAAGACATGGAGACCGCACTTGGACTCAGTGCCCCATTTTGAAGTGAGAAAATGTGAAGAGGACCTCCTTGTTAGTATTATGTGATGAGTCTAAACAAAATTAAATACCGGTGAAGCCTCCAGGCAAATAAAAGACTGGTGTTGTGTAATTGCTCTGACTTTCCAATCATTGAATGGCTGCAAGAATGAGCTAGACACTTGTAGAGGTTAAGTTCAGATAGGATACTTGGATGGCTCCACTGAAAGGGCACATGGGAGGTGACTTTTCACCCTCTATCTGGGTGTGATGCTTTACAGCTCGTGGAGAGTATCTGGTATCATCTCTTGCGATGCCCACACCAGCGCCACCTCAAGGGAGGCAAGTTAGGGTCGTGACCCATATTTTACACTGGAGGGCTTAGAAACCTCGCGTGAGTAAGCAACTGTCCCTGACTCACAACACTGCTATGTGATAGATCGAGTACCACTATTTGGTTGATGTCCTGGGCATAGAGATCAGAGACCCCGAGGCAACTGAGATCATGCCTGGGACCCCTGAACAACATCAACCTTCAAGTCTCCATGCCCCAAGGTTCCTGCAAGGGAGAGATGATGCCCGGGAGCAAGTGGTGCAGCCATGAGGAGTCCAAATCCACAACACAGCTCCGTTTTCCACGTTTCAGTCCATGACCCAAATACAACAATTTTCTCCACACCAAGACCCTCTGAAAGTCAAGGGGAGAACACAATGGTGGCTCTCTGCCCCTAATGACGTCACACACTCAGCTATTTCTCACCATGTGTCCCCTCACCAGAAAACCACCCTGAGTGACGAGCAGTCTGAGGGCCTCCCACGCCAATAAAGAACATTCTGCCATATGAGGACCAACTCCCATATGACGGCTTTGCCAAAAATAGCTTCCGTTTCATTCACCTACTCTGATGAGCAATTCATGTACCTGACCCGGGAAAGCGGCCTTCTGCCCTGGTGCATTGGTAATTCATAATTCAATGTATTAAGGCCGAACCTCCACTGTCTGCTGACGACTGATGTGAGCACCCTTCTGCACGTGCAGTGACTGCATGGGTTCTGAGTGTCCACATCCCTGCCGAAGACTTCCCTCACCTCAACACAGGATCCAACTGCCCCTTCATCCCTCCAGAACTAAGAGGCAAGAAACAATTCCCCATGTCCTCTGAGAGAGACACTTCATTAGTCACAGCTTGTGACCTGACCCCAGACCCTCCTAATCTTTCATCCATGTTCATCCCACCCACTCATCGACTGGGTCGCGGCTACCACTCTCCAGGCCAGAAGGCACCCGGAGACACAGGGACCCTGTGTACCTCAGCCCATGCCTTCCCACTATGAAAGCCAAATGGGAATATTAAATGTGAACCCATTGTGGAAACAGTATTGAAGTTCCTCAAAATATTGCAAATAGATGCACTAATCGCACTTCTGTTTATCCATCCCAAGCAATTGAAATCAGGATCTCCAGGAGGTAACTGCATGGCCCTGATCACTGCTGCTTTGCTCATAAAAACCCATATCAAGAACCAGCCCTACTGTCAATGGACAGAGGAAAGCATAATGAAAATACATTTAATGCAATATTATTCACCTTGAGAAAGAAGGGAATCCTGCCATTTGAAGCATCTTGAGTCCACCTATTCTATGTGAGACAAGCCATTCTCAGAAATAAACAAAGTGAAATACTTTATGATTCCATTGAAATGAGTATGTAAACTAGTCCAACTCATAGAAACAGAAAGTACAATGTCCTTGCCGAGAGTGGGGTGGGTATATGGAGTTACTGTGAATGAGTGTACAGTTTCGGCAATGAGAGATGAAGAACATGTAGAGATGGCCTGTACAACTATGTTCATATAGGGAACTCTACTGTACTATATACTTAGGAACGTTCAGAGGTTGGACTTCATGTTGAGTATGTAAAGCACATTAAAAAAAAATAAGTGAAAACGGATAAAAAGGAAACAAACTAAAGAAAGAATAAAACGAGTGAGTGTGAGAGAGTGGGGTAGGGAAAGTGAGGTAGAAGGAATCACATAGAATGAAAGAAGCAATCAAAACAGAAAGCCATGAAGGAAGGAGTCAGTAAAGTACAAAGGGTCTGGTTGTGCCACAGGCAGATAATGAAGACCACAGAACAGGAGGGAGCTCCACTCTCCGGGTTGTAAAGAAGATGTTGATAAAGTGTTTGCTCCAGCAACATGATAGTGTCCTATCGAATCCCCATCCAAGAAACAGCAAAACAACATCTCAAGTGTGGGCAAGGCTGGACACAGGGATACATGTCATACTCCTTCTCCTGACCTTGAAACCTCCACCTGAGCACCACGTGACCTGGCTGCCTTGCCTGTGTCCTCCTCTGCTACTCTGAATTGTTGTCATCGTTATGTCCTGGAAAAGCTCTCAGAGCTTACTAACACGTCTATCCCACTCGGTGGCACTTGATTAACTCTTGAAGCCCAGCTGTTGGTGATAATCGTTTTAACATGTCATCCTACACATCAGGGTTCCCTGCAGCACAAGGGGTAAACTATCATGGAGATTGAAGGAGACTGCTAGGATAAACTTTTCCCTAGTAGGAAGTTCCAGGGGTAAACAAGTGACATTTTATATTCAAGCTGTCTCATTCTTTTCGGCTTGCAGTCAAAATATTGAAACCTAAATGATAATCAAATTTTCCTAAAATACATCTTAATCAGAGTAGTCCTGCTCCAAACAACACTCAAAATTAGTTTATATATATATTGCCTTAAAGTACATCCGTTGACTTGATTTTTTCCAAAGCCCTTCCAAAGAAACCATGACCAATTTTCTCCCCGAGTGTTCTAGAGGGATACGAGTGGCCGTGCCACGTCACTTCAATGATTTTCTCTTTCCCTGACTTACAATGCACAACCTCTCTCATCCTCACAGGAAGGGGATTCGGTGCCACCCAGGTGCTGCGTCCTGATGATGACGTCTTTGTTCCCTTTCAATGTACAATGTTTCTTGCCTCCATGCAATAATCATAGATGGCATGAGTCATGGGAGGTAGATTTTCGACATGAAAATGGCATTGTGTATTCTTAGCAAGAGTCTGGCAAGTGAACTGTTAGATATCTATCAGAAAGTCACAGTGAATTGTCCCCAACACTAACTGGAGGCAACTCCTAACTCACATTCCTCCAGAACTGGTTGTGGTGTGGAGCTACACTAGGGGCCACCTGCAATAGGACGGAGTCCTGCCCAGTACTCAGCTGTGTTTCGCGGAGGAGTCCATCTCAAGCATTTGAGAGAAATGTGTTGTGTGTGAAGGAAGTGCCCGCAGTGACACATCATGTGCATTCGAAATGCCACAGAGGTACTAAAAGGTGACAGTCATAATTGAATGAAACTGGCATTGATGCAGGGATAGGAGTTCTGATCCGAGTTTGTCACTTTAGAACCCAGCGGGCACTGTCCTGTGTGGCGATGGGTTTTTCTAGGTTAATTGCCATCTACATGGCATACAGTGGGTGCACACATTTATCTTATTGTGATGAATACATACACCCATAGGTATCCGCTCATGATGCCATGAGATAGGAATGTATTTGTGTGAGCTCTCTTTTTTTAAATTAAAGTTTATTGGGGTGACAATGGCTAGTGAAATGGAAATTTTTATTGAGAAAGTGAGCACCAACAGTTGTGGAATTTACACGAATATTAATCTCAGGAAACACTCATCCCACAAAAATTTTACCAAACACACACACATACACACACACGCACAAAACAACTATAACACTCATGGAAACACGTGGAGACAGTCACTCCCACAACCGCACATTGGACAACAAAAGTGGAACTGGACAACTTGGAAACACTTCAGTACCTAGAGGCCAGTTTCTGTCATCGTATCCCCAGTTCTCATGGCCACCAAAAAGCTGACATTACAGTGCCTCAGCATTTTAAAGCCAGCAAGAAAGCCCCTATTTTGTCATGTTCTCCACTTTTTGTCACCAAATGAGGAATTCTAGAATACGTACCACAGACTGTGTCCACTGGACTGTCCCGAAATGATAGAAAATATGACAAGGATCAGATCATGTGGGTTGTGTTTGCACAGGTCTTTGGTTTCCTTAATGACAATAGAAAACCAATGGGAACAGTGGTGGCTCAAGGGCACCCAAAACAAGAAATCAAGCTAAAGTACTCAGGTCAAAAGCCATGAACTTTTGCTGCAGGAAGTATCTCACACAGGCATATTGGGTTGCCAGTTACACAGTTGTATTCCAAAACAAACAAACAAACAAAAATGCTACATAGGAAAAAGATCACTCCCATATATGCTGTTACTAATGCTGCCATCGTTGAGTGCATATTCAAAACAAGTATCAGTTGGTAACAAATTCACACTCAACATTCTCCTCGGCCAGAAGATTGTCTGTATTATTGGGAATGGACATGCCAACGTTTTCAATCTTAGTTTGATTGAGTGTATTAAAGAGGATTTCTGTCTCAGAGGGTGGAAAACAAGCTTACCGTGATAGGTTTGATGTCCTCATTGCAATCATCAGGAAGTTCATCTTCCTCTGGGATGTCCGGGAGAACTACAAGAACACAGAGTAAATGTGTCATCGGTTATACTACTCAAACCTACTCAGGGAGATGAGCTTGATGTGGACGTGAGAGAGACTGTGTGGCTATGGGTTTTTCATATCTATGAGCTGAACATGTGCCGTGCTGAACTCCTTGGTGGAAGAAGCAAGGCCAAGGAGAGGCGAGGAACGAAGTGAGACATGGGGTCTTTGGTGTCTAGCTAAATAGAATGTAATTCATTTGAAATACTCTTAAAACGGGTAGACAAATAAATGCATGTTGTGTTTCAGTGAGAGATTTTCATGAATTTTTCTGCGCATTTTAAAACACAACACAGTCATCCTTTTTCCTGAAATGTTACAAGACCATTTCAGTTTTCCATGAATTCATATATGCGGTCCTCTCTTCATCATCTCTATTATTGGATTTTCTTAACTTTATGACAGTGATGAGAAAGAAATGCGATTTATGCTGCTTTTCATAATTTCTGACTATATAGGTCTGGAGCATGTTTTATATGTACAACGCTACAGACTCGTCACTACTATCTAGATCCAATCTTGTTCATCATATCCACCTCAGTTCCCTCTAACAAATCACTCTATTTTCTCCCTCCTTCCAACCATTGTTATCTCTCCTTGTCTCTCAACTGTGAATCTGCCTGTAGCAGGGACCTCATGGAAGTGGAATCACACATTATTTGTCTCTCTGTGTCTGCCTGGTGTTACTAAGCACGATATTTTTTCAGTGTCTTTTTACGTTGTAGCATATTTCAAAGTTCAATTCCCGTTCACGACTGAACGACCGTCCACTCTGGGTATATATCAGACTGTATTTATCCACTCATCACTTGATGGACTTTGGAAAAGTTTGCAACTGTTGGCTGTTGTGAAGCATGTCGCTATGACATCCGTGTGCTGATATCCTGGGATCCTCCCACAGTGACACCTAATCTTATGATCTTCGCCCAACTTATAGAATGTCACCGCAGCATACGTGAACCTTAACCTGAACTGTGCACATTTTAATCAATAAAACATTGGTGTCATTGCAATGACTGTAACAAGCGTATCACAGGAAGGTGAAGTATTATGAATAGGGGGCACTGGCTTGGTGGGCTGTGGGAACGTTGTGTATCGTCTTGTCAACTCCTTTGTGAATCCCAACCTGTTCTCAACAAGGTGTATCCATGTTTCCAAATCCGGAGATATTGTATTCCAGAGGGATCTATCCAGCAAAAGGTAAACACTCAGCTAATGTGAGCATTAACTCAGGACATTGTTTACTATTCAACGTGAACGATATTTTGAGTTGTCAATGCATCTAGACTTCATAGTTACAGCAGTACTAATTTCGTGAAGATACTTAAATTTGCAGGCATAAAAGAAGAACGTGGCTCAGCATTTTTACAGTTTTCTGTTAAAACTGGGACACAAAAGTCTTAATTCTGAATTAACCTAATGAGCATAGATCCGCAATACCTTCTGCAGGGTCCCTGTGAGGGTAGAACTTGAGGCGTGGCCGCTCACGCACTCTTCTTTCCCATCTCTGGCTGGAAACTGATGAGTGGGTTCTGTTTATGGGAAGACAATTTCCCTCATCATCGCTGCTACTTCCTGAGAAATACACAACAATAGATAGACCCTGTGACATCTTAGTGGCAGGAGACCATAGGTACATTAGGAATAATTTATTCACACTTCCAACTATTGTTCCCTTAATTCACCAGCTAGCTGAGCAGGTGACCCAGTAGACTTAAAGATGGACCTGGATATATCTTGTAGTTTGCTGAGCAACCAAATCCCCAACACACAGGTTTTGTAGGAAAAATCTTGAATGAGCTGAGGCATTCTAGAAACGCAACAAAACACAGAGACTACGCGTAGTACACTGAGTTCCAATCGTTTACAGAACTTGCACGTATCTGAAAGACATGGAGACCGCACTTGGACTCAGTGCCCCATTTTGAAGTGAGAAAATGTGAAGAGGACCTCCTTGTTAGTATTATGTGATGAGTCTAAACAAAATTAAATACCGGTGAAGCCTCCAGGCAAATAAAAGACTGGTGTTGTGTAATTGCTCTGACTTTCCAATCATTGAATGGCTGCAAGAATGAGCTAGACACTTGTAGAGGTTAAGTTCAGATAGGATACTTGGATGGCTCCACTGAAAGGGCACATGGGAGGTGACTTTTCACCCTCTATCTGGGTGTGATGCTTTACAGCTCGTGGAGAGTATCTGGTATCATCTCTTGCGATGCCCACACCAGCGCCACCTCAAGGGAGGCAAGTTAGGGTCGTGACCCATATTTTACACTGGAGGGCTTAGAAACCTCGCGTGAGTAAGCAACTGTCCCTGACTCACAACACTGCTATGTGATAGATCGAGTACCACTATTTGGTTGATGTCCTGGGCATAGAGATCAGAGACCCCGAGACAACTGAGATCATGCCTGGGACCCCTGAACAACATCAACCTTCAAGTCTCCATGCCCCAAGGTTCCTGCAAGGGAGAGATGATGCCCGGGAGCAAGTGGTGCAGCCATGAGGAGTCCAAATCCACAACACAGCTCCGTTTTCCACGTTTCAGTCCATGACCCAAATACAACAATTTTCTCCACACCAAGACCCTCTGAAAGTCAAGGGGAGAACACAATGGTGGCTCTCTGCCCCTAATGACGTCACACACTCAGCTATTTCTCACCATGTGTCCCCTCACCAGAAAACCACCCTGAGTGACGAGCAGTCTGAGGGCCTCCCACGCCAATAAAGAACATTCTGCCATATGAGGACCAACTCCCATATGACGGCTTTGCCAAAAATAGCTTCCGTTTCATTCACCTACTCTGATGAGCAATTCATGTACCTGACCCGGGAAAGCGGCCTTCTGCCCTGGTGCATTGGTAATTCATAATTCAATGTATTAAGGCCGAACCTCCACTGTCTGCTGACGACTGATGTGAGCACCCTTCTGCACGTGCAGTGACTGCATGGGTTCTGAGTGTCCACATCCCTGCCGAAGACTTCCCTCACCTCAACACAGGATCCAACTGCCCCTTCATCCCTCCAGAACTAAGAGGCAAGAAACAATTCCCCATGTCCTCTGAGAGAGACACTTCATTAGTCACAGCTTGTGACCTGACCCCAGACCCTCCTAATCTTTCATCCATGTTCATCCCACCCACTCATCGACTGGGTCGCGGCTACCACTCTCCAGGCCAGAAGGCACCCGGAGACACAGGGACCCTGTGTACCTCAGCCCATGCCTTCCCACTATGAAAGCCAAATGGGAATATTAAATGTGAACCCATTGTGGAAACAGTATTGAAGTTCCTCAAAATATTGCAAATAGATGCACTAATCGCACTTCTGTTTATCCATCCCAAGCAATTGAAATCAGGATCTCCAGGAGGTAACTGCATGGCCCTGATCACTGCTGCTTTGCTCATAAAAACCCATATCAAGAACCAGCCCTACTGTCAATGGACAGAGGAAAGCATAATGAAAATACATTTAATGCAATATTATTCACCTTGAGAAAGAAGGGAATCCTGCCATTTGAAGCATCTTGAGTCCACCTATTCTATGTGAGACAAGCCATTCTCAGAAATAAACAAAGTGAAATACTTTATGATTCCATTGAAATGAGTATGTAAACTAGTCCAACTCATAGAAACAGAAAGTACAATGTCCTTGCCGAGAGTGGGGTGGGTATATGGAGTTACTGTGAATGAGTGTACAGTTTCGGCAATGAGAGATGAAGAACATGTAGAGATGGCCTGTACAACTATGTTCATATAGGGAACTCTACTGTACTATATACTTAGGAACGTTCAGAGGTTGGACTTCATGTTGAGTATGTAAAGCACATTAAAAAAAAATAAGTGAAAACGGATAAAAAGGAAACAAACTAAGGAAAGAATAAAACGAGTGAGTGTGAGAGAGTGGGGTAGGGAAAGTGAGGTAGAAGGAATCACATAGAATGAAAGAAGCAATCAAAACAGAAAGCCATGAAGGAAGGAGTCAGTAAAGTACAAAGGGTCTGGTTGTGCCACAGGCAGATAATGAAGACCACAGAACAGGAGGGAGCTCCACTCTCCGGGTTGTAAAGAAGATGTTGATAAAGTGTTTGCTCCAGCAACATGATAGTGTCCTATCGAATCCCCATCCAAGAAACAGCAAAACAACATCTCAAGTGTGGGCAAGGCTGGACACAGGGATACATGTCATACTCCTTCTCCTGACCTTGAAACCTCCACCTGAGCACCACGTGACCTGGCTGCCTTGCCTGTGTCCTCCTCTGCTACTCTGAATTGTTGTCATCGTTATGTCCTGGAAAAGCTCTCAGAGCTTACTAACACGTCTATCCCACTCGGTGGCACTTGATTAACTCTTGAAGCCCAGCTGTTGGTGATAATCGTTTTAACATGTCATCCTACACATCAGGGTTCCCTGCAGCACAAGGGGTAAACTATCATGGAGATTGAAGGAGACTGCTAGGATAAACTTTTCCCTAGTAGGAAGTTCCAGGGGTAAACAAGTGACATTTTATATTCAAGCTGTCTCATTCTTTTCGGCTTGCAGTCAAAATATTGAAACCTAAATGATAATCAAATTTTCCTAAAATACATCTTAATCAGAGTAGTCCTGCTCCAAACAACACTCAAAATTAGTTTATATATATATTGCCTTAAAGTACATCCGTTGACTTGATTTTTTCCAAAGCCCTTCCAAAGAAACCATGACCAATTTTCTCCCCGAGTGTTCTAGAGGGATACGAGTGGCCGTGCCACGTCACTTCAATGATTTTCTCTTTCCCTGACTTACAATGCACAACCTCTCTCATCCTCACAGGAAGGGGATTCGGTGCCACCCAGGTGCTGCGTCCTGATGATGACGTCTTTGTTCCCTTTCAATGTACAATGTTTCTTGCCTCCATGCAATAATCATAGATGGCATGAGTCATGGGAGGTAGATTTTCGACATGAAAATGGCATTGTGTATTCTTAGCAAGAGTCTGGCAAGTGAACTGTTAGATATCTATCAGAAAGTCACAGTGAATTGTCCCCAACACTAACTGGAGGCAACTCCTAACTCACATTCCTCCAGAACTGGTTGTGGTGTGGAGCTACACTAGGGGCCACCTGCAATAGGACGGAGTCCTGCCCAGTACTCAGCTGTGTTTCGCGGAGGAGTCCATCTCAAGCATTTGAGAGAAATGTGTTGTGTGTGAAGGAAGTGCCCGCAGTGACACATCATGTGCATTCGAAATGCCACAGAGGTACTAAAAGGTGACAGTCATAATTGAATGAAACTGGCATTGATGCAGGGATAGGAGTTCTGATCCGAGTTTGTCACTTTAGAACCCAGCGGGCACTGTCCTGTGTGGCGATGGGTTTTTCTAGGTTAATTGCCATCTACATGGCATACAGTGGGTGCACACATTTATCTTATTGTGATGAATACATACACCCATAGGTATCCGCTCATGATGCCATGAGATAGGAATGTATTTGTGTGAGCTCTCTTTTTTTAAATTAAAGTTTATTGGGGTGACAATGGCTAGTGAAATGGAAATTTTTATTGAGAAAGTGAGCACCAACAGTTGTGGAATTTACACGAATATTAATCTCAGGAAACACTCATCCCACAAAAATTTTACCAAACACACACACATACACACACACGCACAAAACAACTATAACACTCATGGAAACACGTGGAGACAGTCACTCCCACAACCGCACATTGGACAACAAAAGTGGAACTGGACAACTTGGAAACACTTCAGTACCTAGAGGCCAGTTTCTGTCATCGTATCCCCAGTTCTCATGGCCACCAAAAAGCTGACATTACAGTGCCTCAGCATTTTAAAGCCAGCAAGAAAGCCCCTATTTTGTCATGTTCTCCACTTTTTGTCACCAAATGAGGAATTCTAGAATACGTACCACAGACTGTGTCCACTGGACTGTCCCGAAATGATAGAAAATATGACAAGGATCAGATCATGTGGGTTGTGTTTGCACAGGTCTTTGGTTTCCTTAATGACAATAGAAAACCAATGGGAACAGTGGTGGCTCAAGGGCACCCAAAACAAGAAATCAAGCTAAAGTACTCAGGTCAAAAGCCATGAACTTTTGCTGCAGGAAGTATCTCACACAGGCATATTGGGTTGCCAGTTACACAGTTGTATTCCAAAACAAACAAACAAACAAAAATGCTACATAGGAAAAAGATCACTCCCATATATGCTGTTACTAATGCTGCCATCGTTGAGTGCATATTCAAAACAAGTATCAGTTGGTAACAAATTCACACTCAACATTCTCCTCGGCCAGAAGATTGTCTGTATTATTGGGAATGGACATGCCAACGTTTTCAATCTTAGTTTGATTGAGTGTATTAAAGAGGATTTCTGTCTCAGAGGGTGGAAAACAAGCTTACCGTGATAGGTTTGATGTCCTCATTGCAATCATCAGGAAGTTCATCTTCCTCTGGGATGTCCGGGAGAACTACAAGAACACAGAGTAAATGTGTCATCGGTTATACTACTCAAACCTACTCAGGGAGATGAGCTTGATGTGGACGTGAGAGAGACTGTGTGGCTATGGGTTTTTCATATCTATGAGCTGAACATGTGCCGTGCTGAACTCCTTGGTGGAAGAAGCAAGGCCAAGGAGAGGCGAGGAACGAAGTGAGACATGGGGTCTTTGGTGTCTAGCTAAATAGAATGTAATTCATTTGAAATACTCTTAAAACGGGTAGACAAATAAATGCATGTTGTGTTTCAGTGAGAGATTTTCATGAATTTTTCTGCGCATTTTAAAACACAACACAGTCATCCTTTTTCCTGAAATGTTACAAGACCATTTCAGTTTTCCATGAATTCATATATGCGGTCCTCTCTTCATCATCTCTATTATTGGATTTTCTTAACTTTATGACAGTGATGAGAAAGAAATGCGATTTATGCTGCTTTTCATAATTTCTGACTATATAGGTCTGGAGCATGTTTTATATGTACAACGCTACAGACTCGTCACTACTATCT
>NW_027669371.1:1435000-1468066 GCF_964194185.1 Rhinolophus hipposideros | reverse complement strand
CCCCACCCTAACACCTAACCCTAACCCAACCCTAACCCCACCCTAATCCTACCCTAACCCTAAACCTAAAATAACACCAACCCTAACCCTAACCCTAAACACCAACCCTAACCCTAACCCTAACCCTAACCCTAACACCAACCCTAACCCTAACCCTAACCCTAACCCTAACCCTATACCTAACACCAACCCTAACCCTAACCCTAACCCTAACCCTAACACCAACCCTAACCCTAACCCTAACCCTAACCCTAACCATAACCCTAACACACCTAACCCTAACCCTGACCCTAACCCTAACACCAACCCTAACCCTAATCCTAACCCTAACCCTAACCCTAACACCAACCCTAACCCTAACCCTAACCCTAACCCTAACACCAACCCTAACCCTAACCCTAACCCTAACCCTCCTAACACCAACCCTAACCCTAACCCTAACCCTAACTCTAACCCTAACCCTAACCCTAACACCAACCCTAACCACCAACCCTAACCCTAACCCTAACCCTAACACCAACCCTAACCCTAATCCTAACCCTAACCCTAACCCTAACACCAACCCTAACCCTAACCCTAACCCTAACCCTAACACCAACCCTAACCCTAACCCTAACCCTAACTCTAACAACCCTAACTAACCCTAATCCTAACCCTAACCCTAACACCAACCCTAACCCTAACCCTAACCCTAACTCTAACCCTAACCCTAACCCTAACACCAACCCTAACCCTAATCCTAACCCTAACCCTAACACCAACCCTAACCCTAACCCTAACCCTAACTCTAACCCTAACCCTAACCCTAACACCAACCCTAACTTTAAACCTAACCCTAACCCTAACACCAACCCTAACCCTACTAACCCTAATCCTAACCCTAACCCTAACCCTAACACCAACCCTAACCCTAACCCTAACCCTAACCCTAACACCAACCCTAACCCTAACCCTAACCCTAACTCTAACCCTAACCCTAACCCTAACACCAACCCTAACCCTAACCCTAACCCTAACCCTAACACCAACCCTAACCCTAACCCTAACCCTAACCCTAACCCTAACCCTATGCCTAACACCAACACTAACCCTAACCCTAACCCTAACCCTAACACCAACCCTAACCCTAATCCTAACCCTAACCCTAACCCTAACCCTAACACTAACCCTAACCCTAACCCTAACCCTAACACCAACCCTAACCCTAACCCTAACCCTAACCCTATACCTAACACCAACCCTAACCCTAACCCTAACCCTAACCCTAACACCAACCCTAACCCTAACCCTAACCGTAACCCTAACACCAACCCTAACCCTAACCCTAACCCTAACACTAACCCTAACCCTAACCCTAACACCAACCCTAACCCTAACCCTAACCCTAACCCTAACACCAACCCTAACTTTAACCCTAACTCTAACCCTAACCCTAACCCTAACACCAAACCTAACCTTAACCCTAACCCTAACCCTAACACCAACCCTAACCTTAACCCTAACCCTAACCTCCTAACCCTAATCCTAACCCTAACCCTAACCCTAACCCTAACACTAACCCTAACCCTAACCCTAACCCTAACACCAACCCTAACCCTAACCCTAACCCTATACCTAACACCAACCGTAACCCTAACCCTAACACTAACCCTAACCCTAACCCTAACACCAACCCTAACCCTAACCCTAACCCTAACCCTAACACCAACCCTAACCCTAACCCTAACCCTAACTCTAACCCTAACCCTAACCCTAACACCAACCCTAACCCTACCCTACCAACACTAACCCTAACCTAACCCTAACCCTAACACCAACACTAACCCTAATCCTAACCCTAACCCTAACCCTAACCCTAACACTAACCCTAACCCTAACCATAACCCTAACACCAACCCTAACCCTAACCGTAACCCTAACCCTAACACCAACCCTAACACTAACCCTAACCCTAACCCTAACCCTAACACCAACCCTAACCCTAATCCTAACCCTAACCCTAACCCTAACCCTAACCCTAACGCTAACCCTAACACCAACCCTAACCCTAACCCTAACCCTAACCCTAAACCTAACACCAACCCTAACCCTAACCCTAACCCTAACCATAACACAAAACCTAACCCTAACCCTAACCCTAAACCCTAATCCTAACCCTAACCCTAACCCTAACACTAACACTAACTCTAACCCTAACCCTAACCCTAACCCCAACCCTAATCCTAACCCTAACCCTAATCCTAACCCTATACCTAACACCAACCCTAACCCTAACCCTAACCCTAACCCTAACCCTAACCCTAACCCTAACCCTATACCTAACACCAACCCTAACCCTAACCCTAACCCTAACCCTAACACCAACCCTAACCCTAACCCTAACCCTAACCCTAACCATAACCCTAACACCAACCCTAACCCTAACCCTGACCCTAACCCTAACACCAACCCTAACCCTAATCCTAACCCTAACCCTAACCCTAACACCAACCCTAACCCTAACCCTAACCCTAACCCTAACACCAACCCTAACCCTAACCCTAACCCTAACCCTAACCCTAACCCTATGCCTAACACGAACCCTAACCCTAACCCTAACCCTAACCCTAACACCAACCCTAACCCTAACCCTAACCCTAACCCTAAACCTAACACCAACCCTAACCCTAACCCTAACCCTAACCATAACACAAAACCTAACCCTAACCCTAACCCTAAACCCTAATCCTAACCCTAACCCTAACCCTAACACTAACACTAACTCTAACCCTAACCCTAACCCTAACCCCAACCCTAATCCTAACCCTAACCCTAATCCTAACCCTATACCTAACACCAACCCTAACCCTAACCCTAACCCTAACCCTAACCCTAACCCTATACCTAACACCAACCCTAACCCTAACCCTAACCCTAACCCTAACACCAACCCTAACCCTAACCCTAACCCTAACCCTAACCCTATACCTAACACCAACCCTAACCCTAACCCTAACCCTAACCCTAACACCAACCCTAACCCTAACCCTAACCCTAACCCTAACCATAACCCTAACACCAACCCTAACCCTAACCCTGACCCTAACCCTAACACCAACCCTAACCCTAATCCTAACCCTAACCCTAACCCTAACACCAACCCTAACCCTAACCCTAACCCTAACCCTAACACCAACCCTAACCCTAACCCTAACCCTAACCCTAACCCTAACCCTATGCCTAACACGAACCCTAACCCTAACCCTAACCCTAACCCTAACACCAACCCTAACCATAACCCTAACCCTAAACATAAACCTAACACCAACCCTAACCCTAACACCAACCCTAACCCTAACACCAACCCTAACCCTAACCCTAACCCTAACCCTAACCCTAACACCAACCCTAACCCTAACCCTAACCCTAACTCTAACCCTAACCCTAACCCTAACACCAACCCTAACCCTAACCCTAACCCTAACCCTAACACAAATCCTAACCCTAATCCTAACCCTAACCCTAACCCTAACCCTAACCCTAACCCTAACCCTAACACCAACCCTAACCCTAACCCTAACCCTAACACCAACCCTAACCCTAATCCTAACCCTAACCCTAACCCTAACACCAACCCTAACCCTAACCCTAACCCTAACCCTAACCCTAACCCTAACCCTAACAAGGGCAAGGTGTACTGGTCAGCGAAGGGCAAGTTCTAGGCCTCGGACTAGAAGGAGCCATGGGCGTTGGTCTAGGGCCCGAGCTAGGGCTAGTGAGAGCGGTAGGCATAGCGCTGGGGTAGGCATAGGGCAAGGGGTAGGTGTCGAGGTAAACCTCGGAGTAGGCCTAGGGCCAGGAGTGGGAGCTGTGGCTAGTGGTAGGGTTGGGGATGGGCCTATGGGTAGGGGGAGCTGTAGGGCCAGGGGTAGTGGTAGGACCAGAGGTAGTGCTAGGCGTAGGCCTAGGGCGAGGGTTAGTGCTCGGGGTAGGGTTAGTTGAAGGGCTAGTGTTTGGCAGAGGCCCACGGGCAGTGTTAGGGTTAGGGCTCATGTTAAGCCTAGGACTAGTGGTAGTGGTAGGGGTTGGCCGAGGACTAGGGGTAGGTGTCACGAAATGGCTCCAGGTAGTCCTAGGACTCCGAACGGATGTAGGGCTGATTAGGGTGTGGCTAATTGTGGGTCCAGGGTGATTTCGTAGGACACGGGTTAGTGCTCTGGCTATAGGTAGGGAAAGGTGTACCGGTTGGCGACGGGCAAGTGCTAGGCTTCGGACTAGAGTGAGCACTGGGCGTTGGTCTAGGGCCCGAGGTAGGGCTAGTGGGAGCGGTAGGCGTAGCGCTGGGTTAGGCAAAGGGCAAGGGGTGGGTGTCGGGGTAAACCTCGGAGTAGGCCTAGGACCAGGAGTGGGAGCTGTGGCTAGGGGTAGAGATGGGGGTGGACCTATGGGTAGGGGGAGCTGTATGGGCAGGGGTAGTGGTAGGACCAGAGGTAGTGCTAGGCGTAGGCCTAGGGCGAGGTTTAGTGCTCGGGGTAACCTAACCCTAACCCTAACCCTAACCCTAACACTAACCCTAACCCTAACCCTAACCCTAACACCAACCCTAACCCTAACCCTAACCCTAACCCTATACCTAACACCAACCCTAACCCTAACCCTAACCCTAACCCTAACACCAACCCTAACCCTAACCCTAACCCTAACCCTAACACCAACCCTAACCCTAACCCTAACCCTAACCCTAACACCAACCCTAACCCTAACCCTAACCCTAACCCTAACACCAACCCTCAACCTAACCCTAACCCTAACCCTAACCCTAACCCTATGCCTAATACGAACCCTAACCCTAACCCTAACCCTAACACCAACCCTAACCCTAACCCTAACACTAACCCTAACCCTAACACTAACCCTAACCCTAGCCCTAACCCTAACACCAACCCTAACCCTAACCCTAACCCTAACCCTAACCCTAACCCTATACCTAACACCAACCCTAACCCTAACCCTAACCCTAACCCTAACACCAACCCTAACCCTAACCCTAACCCTAACCCTAAACATAACCCTAACACCAACCCTAACCCTAACCCTAACCCTAACCTCAACACCAACCCTAACCCTAATCCTAACCCTAACCCTAATCCTAACACCAACCCTAACCCTAACCCTAACCCTAACCCTAACACTAACCCTAACCCTACCCTAACCCTAACACCAACCCTAACCCTAACCCTAACCCTAACCCTATACCTAACACCAACCCTAACCCTAACCCTAACCCTAACCCTAACACCAACCCTAACCCTAACCCTAACCCTAACCCTAACCATAACCCTAAAACCAACCCTAACCCTAACCCTAACCCTAACCCTAACACCAACCCTAACCCTAATCCTAACCCTAACCCTAACCCTAACACCAACCCTAACCCTAACCCTAACCCTAACCCTAACACTAACCCTAACCCTAACCCTAACCCTAACCCTAACCCTATGCCTAACACGAACCCTAACCCTAACCCTAACCCTAACCCTAACACCAACCCTAACCCTAACCCTAACCCTAAACCTAAACCTAACACCAACCTTAACCCTAACCCAAACCCTAACCCTAACACCAACCCTAACCCTAACCCTAACCCTAACCCTAACCCTAACACCAACCCTAACCCTAACCCTAACCCTAACTCTAACCCTAACCCTAACCCTAACACCAACCCTAACCCTAACCCTAACCCTAACCCTAACACAAATCCTAACCCTAATCCTAACCCTAACCCTAACCCTAACCCTAATCCTAACCCTAACCCTAACACCAACCCTAACCCTAACACTAACCCTAACACCAACCCTAACCCTAATCCTAACCCAAACCCTAACCCTAACACCAACACTAACCCTAACCTTAACCCTAACCCTAACACCAACCCTAACCCTAACCCTAACCCTAACCCTAAGCCTATGCCTAACACGAACCCTAACCCTAAACCTAACCCTAACCCTAACACCAACCCTAACCCTAATCCTTACCCTAAACCTAACGCTAACCCTAACACTAACCCTAACCCTAACCCTAACCCTAACACCAACCCTAACCCTAACCCTAACCCTAAACCTAAACCTAACACCAACCCTAACCCTAACCCAAACCCTAACCCTAACACCAACCCTAACCCTAACCCTAACCCTAACCCTAACCCTAACACCAACCCTAACCCTAACCCTAACCCTAACTCTAACCCTAACCCTAACCCTAACACCAACCCTAACCCTAACCCTAACCCTAACCCTAACACAAATCCTAACCCTAATCCTAACCCTAACCCTAACCCTAACCCTAACCCTAACCCTAACCCTAACCCTAACCCTAACACCAACCCTAACCCTAACCCTAACCCTAACACCAACCCTAACCCTAATCCTAACCCTAACCCTAACCCTAACACCAACCCTAACCCTAACCCTAACCCTAACCCTAACCCTAACAAGGGCAAGGTGTACTGGTCAGCGAAGGGCAAGTTCTAGGCCTCGGACTAGAAGGAGCCATGGGCGTTGGTCTAGGGCCCGAGCTAGGGCTAGTGAGAGCGGTAGGCATAGCGCTGGGGTAGGCATAGGGAAAGGGGTAGGTGTCGAGGTAAACCTCGGAGTAGGCCTAGGGCCAGGAGTGGTAGCTGTGGCTAGTGGTAGGGTTGGGGATGGGCCTATGGGTAGGGGGAGCTGTAGGGCCAGGGGTAGTGGTAGGACCAGAGGTAGTGCTAGGCGTAGGCCTAGGGCGAGGGTTAGTGCTCGGGGTAGGGTTAGTTGAAGGGCTAGTGTTTGGCAGAGGCCCACGGGCAGTGTTAGGGTTAGGGCTCATGTTAAGCCTAGGACTAGTGGTAGTGGTAGGGGTTGGCCGAGGACTAGGGGTAGGTGTCACGAAATGGCTCCAGGTAGTCCTAGGACTCCGAACGGATGTAGGGCTGATTAGGGTGTGGCTAATTGTGGGTCCAGGGTGATTTCTTAGGACACGGGTTAGTGCTCTGGCTATAGGTAGAGCAAGGTGTACCGGTTGGCGACGGGCAAGTGCTAGGCTTCGGACTAGAGTGAGCACTGGGCGTTGGTCTAGGGCCCGAGGTAGGGCTAGTGGGAGCGGTAGGCGTAGCGCTGGGTTAGGCAAAGGGCAAGGGGTGGGTGTCGGGCTAAACCTCGGAGTAGGCCTAGGACCAGGAGTGGGAGCTGTGGCTAGGGGTAGAGATGGGGGTGGACCTATGGGTAGGGGGAGCTGTATGGGCAGGGGTAGTGGTAGGACCAGCGGTAGTGCTAGGCGTAGGCCTAGGGCGAGGTTTAGTGCTCGGGGTAACCTAACCCTAACCCTAACCCTAACCCTAACACTAACCCTAACCCTAACCCTAACCCTAACACCAACCCTAACCCTAACCCTAACCCTAACCCTATACCTAACACCAACCCTAACCCTAACCCTAACCCTAACCCTAACACCAACCCTAACCCTAACCCTAACCCTAACCCTAACCCTAACACCAACCCTAACCCTAACCCTAACCCTAACCCTAACACCAACCCTAACCCTAACCCTAACCCTAACCCTAACACCAACCCTCAACCTAACCCTAACCCTAACCCTAACCCTAACCCTATGCCTAATACGAACCCTAACCCTAACCCTAACCCTAACACCAACCCTAACCCTAACCCTAACCCTAACCCTAACCCTAACACTAACCCTAACCCTAGCCCTAACCCTAACACCAACCCTAACCCTAACCCTAACCCTAACCCTATACCTAACACCAACCCTAACCCTAACCCTAACCCTAACCCTAACACCAACCCTAACCCTAACCCTAACCCTAACCCTAAACATAACCCTAACACCAACCCTAACCCTAACCCTAACCCTAACCTCAACACCAACCCTAACCCTAATCCTAACCCTAACCCTAATCCTAACACCAACCCTAACCCTAACCCTAACCCTAACCCTAACACCAACCCTAACCCTAACCCTAACCCTAACCCTAACCCTATGTCTAACACGAAATCTAACCCTAACCCTAACCCTAACACCAACCCTAACCCTAACCCTAACCCAAACCTAAACCTAACACCAACCCTAACCCTAACCCAAACCCTAACCCTAACACCAACCCTAACCCTAATCCTAACCCTAACCCTAACACCAACCCTAACCCTAACCCTAACCCTAACTCTAACCCTAACCCTAACCCTAACACCAAACCTAACCCTAAACATAACCCTAACCCTAACACCAACCCTAACCCTAATCCTAACCCTAACCCTAACCCTAACCCTAACCCTAACCCTAACCCTAACCCTAACACCAACCCTAACCCTAACCCTAACCCTAACACCAACCCTAACCCTAATCCTAACCCTAACCCTAACCCTAACACCAACCCTAACCCTAACCCTAACCCTAACCCTAACACCAACCCTAACCCTAACGCTAACCCTAACCCTAACCCTATGCCTAACACGAACCCTAACCCTAAACCTAACCCTAACCCTAACACCAACCCTAACCCTAATCCTAACCCTAACCCTAACCCTAACCCTAACACTAACCCTAACCCTAACCCTAACCCTAACACCAACCCTAACCCTAACCCTAACCCTAACCCTAAACCTAACACCAACCCTAACCCTAACACTAACCCTAACCCTAACCCTAACCCTAACACCAACCCTAACCCTAACCCTAACCCTAAACCCTAATCTTAACCCTAACCCTAACCCCAACCCTAACCCTAACCCTAACCCTAACAAGGGCAAGGTGTACTGGTCAGCGACGGGCAAGTTCTAGGCCTCGGACTAGAAGGAGCCATGGGCGTTGGTCTAGGGCCCGAGCTAGGGCTAGTGAGAGCGGTAGGCGTAGACCTGGGGTAGGCATAGGGCAAGGGGTGGGTGTCGAGGTAAACCTCGGAGTAGGCCTAGGGCCAGGAGTGGGAGCTGTGTCTAGTGGTAGGGTTGGGGGTGGGCCTATGGTTAGGGGGAGCTGTAGGGCCAGGGGTAGTGGTAGGACCAGAGGTAGTGCTATGCGTAGGCCTAGGGCGAGGGGTAGTGCTCGGGGTAGGGTTAGTTGAAGGGCTAGTGTTTGGCAGAGGCCCACGGGCAGTGTTAGGGTTAGGGCTCATGTTAAGCCTAGGACTAGTGGTAGTGGTAGGGGTTGGCCGAGGACTAGGGGTAGGTGTCACGAAATGGCTCCGGGGAGTCCTACGACTCCGAACGGATGTAGGGCTGGATTAGGGTGTGGCTAATGGTGGGTCCAGGGTGATTTCGTAGGACACGGGTTAGTGCTCTGGCTATCGGTAGGGCAAGGTGTACCGGTTGGCCACGGGCAAGTGCTAGGCTTCGGAGTAGAGTGAGCACTGGGCGTTGGTCTAGAGCCCGAGGTAGGGCTAGTGGGAGCGGTAGGCGTAGCGCTGGGGTAGGCAAAGTGCAAGGGGTGGGTGTCGGGGTAAACCTCGGAGTAGGCCTAGGACCAGGAGTGGGAGCTGTGGCTAGGGGTAGGGATGGGGGTGGGCCTATGGGTAGGGGGAGCTGTAGGGACAGGGGTAGGGGTAGGACCAGAGGTAGTGCTAGGCGTAGGCCTAGGGCGAGGGGTAGTGCTCGGGGTAACCTAACCCTAACCCTAACCCTAACCCTAACACCAACACTAACCCTAACCCTAACCCTAACCCTAACACCAACCCTAACCCTAAACCTAACCCTAACCCTATCCCTAACCCTAACACTAACCCTAACCCTAACCCTAACCCTAACACCAACCCTAACCCTAACGCTAACCCTAACCCTAACCCTATACCTAACACCAACCCTAACCCTAACCCTAACCCTATCCCTAACCCTAACCCTAACACCAACCCTAACCATAACCCTAACCCTAACCCTAACCCTAACCCTAACCCTAACACCAACCCTAACCCTAACCCTAACCCTATGCCTAACACCAACACTAACCCTAACCCTAACCCTAACCCTAACACCAACCCTAACCCTAATCCTAACCCTAACCCTAACCCTAACCCTAACACTAACCCTAACCCTAACCCTAACCCTAACACCAACCCTAACCCTAACCCTAAACGTAACCCTAACCCTATACCTAACACCAACCCTAACCCTAACCCTAACACTAACCCTAACCGTAACCCTAACACCAACCCTAACCCTAACCCTAACCCTAACCCTAACACCAACCCTAACCCTAACCCTAAACCTAACTCTAACCCTAACCCTAACCCTAACACCAACCCTAACCCTAAACCTAACCCTAACCCTAACACCAACCCTAACCCTAATCCTAACCCTAACCCTAACCCTAACCCTAACCCTAACCCTAACACCAACCCTAACCCTAACCCTAACCCTAACACCAACCCTAACCCTAATCCTAACCCTAACCCTAACCCTAACACCAACCCTAACCCTAACCCTAACCCTAACCATAACACCAAACCTAACCCTAACCCTAACCCTAAACCCTAATCCTAACCCTAACCCTAACCCTAACCCTAACACTAACCCTAACCCTAACCCTAACCCTAACCCCAACCGTAACCCTAACCCTAACCCTAACCCTATACCTAACACCAACCCTAACCCTAACCCTAACCCTAACCCTAACACCAACCCTAACCCTAACCCTAAACCTAACACCAACCCTAACCCTAACCCTAACCCTAACCCTAACCCTAAACCTAACACCAACCCTAACCCTAACCCTAACCCTAACCCTAACCCTAACCCTAACACCAATTCTAACCCTAACCCTAACCCTAAACCCTAATCCTAACCCTAACCCTAACCCTAACCCTAACCCTAACCCTAACCCTAACAAGGGCAAGGTGTAGTGTTCAGCGACGGGCAAGTTCTAGGCCTCGGACTAGAAGGAGCCATGTGCGTTGGTCTAGGGCCCGAGCTAGGGCTAGTGAGAGCGGTAGGCGTAGCGCTGGGGTAGGCATAGGGCAAGGGGTTGGTGTCGAGGTAAACCTCGGAGTAGGCCTAGGGCCAGGAGTGGGAGCTGTGGCTAGTGGTAGGGTTGGGGGTGGGCCTATGGGTAGGGGGAGCTGTAGGGCCAGGGGTAGTGGTAGGACCAGAGGTAGTGCTAGGCGTAGGCCTAGGGCGAGAAGAAGTGCTCGGGGTAGGGTTAGTTGAAGGGCTAGTGTTTGGCAGAGGCCCACGGGCAGTGTTAGGGTTAGGGCTCATTTTAGGCCTAGGACTAGTGGTAGTGGTAGGGGATGGCCGAGGGCTAGGCGTAACTGTCACAAGAGGGCTCCGGGTAGTCCTAGGACTCCGAAAGGATGTAGGGCTGGATTAGGATGTGGCTAATGGTGGGTCCAGGGGGATTTCGTAAACACGGGGTAGTGCTCTGGCTATCGGTAGGGCAAGGTGTACCGGTTGGCGACGGGCAAGTGCTAGGCTCGGACTAGAGTGAGCACTGGGCGTTGGTCTAGGGCCCGAGGTAGAGCTAGTGGGAGCAGTAGGCGTAGCGCTGGGGTAGGCAAAGGGCAAGGGGTGGGTGTCGGGGTAAACCTCGGAGTAGGCCTAGGACCAGGAGTGGGAGCTGTGGCTAGGGGTAGGGATGGGGGTGGGCCTATGGGTAGGGGGAGCTGTAGGGACAGGGGTAGGGGTGGGACCAGAGGTAGTGCTAGGCGTAGGCCTAGGGCGAGGGGAAGTGCTCGGGGTAACCTAACACTAACCCTAACCCTATTACTAACCCTAACCCAAACCCTAACCCTTACACCAACCCTAACCCTAACCCTAATGCTAACCCTAACCCTATACCTAACACCAACCCTAACCCTAACCCTAACCCTAACCCTAACACCAACCCTAACCCTAACCCTAACCCTAACCCTAACAAGGGCAAGGTGTACTGGTCAGCGAAGGGCAAGTTCTAGGCCTCGGACGAGAGGGAGCCATGGGCGTTGGTCTAGGGCCCGAGCTATGGCTAGTGGAAACGGTAGGCGTAGCGCTGGGGTAGGCATAGGGCAAGGGGTGGGTGTCGAGGTAAACCTCGGTGTAGGCCTAGGGCCAGGAGGGGGAGCTGTGGCTAGGGTTAGGGGTGGGGGTGGACCTATGGGTAGGGGGAGCTGTAGGGCCAGGGGTAGTGGTAGGACCAGGGGTAGTGCTAGGCGTAGGCCTAGGGCGAGGGGTAGTGCTCGGGTAACCTAACCCTAACCCTAACCCTAACCCTAACACTAACCCTAACCCTAACCCTAACCCTAACACCAACCCTAACCCTAACCCTAACCCTAACCCTAACCCTATACCTAACACCAACCCTAACCCTAACCCTAACTCTAACCCTAACACCAACCCTCACCCTAACCCTAACCCTAACCCTAACCCTATACCTAACACCAACCCTAACCCTAACCCTAACCCTAACACCAACCCTAACCCTAACCCTAACCCTAACCCTAACCCTAACACCAACCCTAAACCTAAACCTAACCCTAACCCTAACACCAACCCTAACCCTAATCCTAACCCTAACCCTAAACCTAACACCAACCCTAACCCTAATCCTAACCCTAACCCTAACCCTAAACCTAACACCAACCCTAACCGTAACCCTAACCCTAACCCTAACCCTAACCCTAAACCTAACACCAACCCTAACCCTAACCCTAACCCTAACCCTAACCCTAACACCAACCCTAACCCTAACCCTAAACCTAAACCCTAATCCTAACCCTAACCCTAACCCTAACCCTAACCCTAACAAGGGCAAGGTGTAGTGGTCAGCGACGGGCAAGTTCTAGGCCTCGGACTAGAAGGAGCCATGTGCGTTGGTCTAGGGCTCGAGCTAGGGCTAGTGAGAGCGGTAGGCGTAGCGCTGGGGTAGGCATAGGGCAAGGGGTGGGTGTCGAGGCAAACCTCGGAGTAGGCCTAGGGCCAGGAGTGGGAGCTGTGGCTAGTGGTAGGGTTGGGGGTGGGCCTATGGGTAGGGGGAGCTGTAGGGCCAGGGGTAGTGGTAGGACCAGAGGTAGTGCTAGGCGTAGGCCTAGGGCGAGAAGTAGTGCTCGGGGTAGGGTTAGTTGAAGGGCTAGTGTTTGGCAGAGGCCCACGGGCAGTGTTAGGGTTAGGGCTCATTTTAGGCCTAGGACTAGTGGTAGTGGTAGGGGATGGCCGAGGGCTAGGCGTATCTGTCACAAGAGGGCTCCGGGTAGTCCTAGGACTCCGAAAGGATGTAGGGCTGGATTAGGGTGTGGCTAATGGTGGGTCCAGGGGGATTTCGTAGGACACGGGTTAGTGCTCTGGCTATCGGTAGGGCAAGGTGTACCGGTTGGCGACGGGCAAGTGCTAGGCTCGGACTAGAGTGAGCACTGGGCGTTGGTCTAGGGCCCGAGGTAGAGCTAGTGGGAGCAGTAGGCGTAGCGCTGGGGTAGGCAAAGGGCAAGGGGTGGGTGTCGGGGTAAACCTCGGAGTAGGCCTAGGACCAGGAGTGGGAGCTGTGGCTAGGGGTAGGGATGGGGGTGGGCCTATGGGTAGGGGGAGCTGTAGGGACAGGGGTAGGGGTGGGACCAGAGGTAGTGCTAGGCGTAGGCCTAGGGTGAGGGGTAGTGCTCGGGGTAACCTAACACTAACCCTAACCCTATTACTAACCCTAACCCAAACCCTAACCCTTACACCAACCCTAACCCTAACCCTAATGCTAACCCTAACCCTATACCTAACACCAACCCTAACCCTAACCCTAACCCTAACCCTAACACCAACCCTAAACCTAAACCTAACCCTAACCCTAACACCAACCCTAACCCTAATCCTAACCCTAACCCTAACCCTAACACCAACCCTAACCCTAACCCTAACCCTAACACCAACCCTAACCCTAACCCTAACCCTAACCCTAACCCTATGCCTAACACGAACCCTAACCGTAACCCTAACCCTAACACCAACCCTAACCCTAACCCTAACCCTAACCCTAAACCTAACACCAACCCTAACCCTAACCCAAACACTAACCCTAACACCAACCCTAACCCTAACCCTAACCCTAACCCTAACACCAACCCTAACCCTAACCCTAACCCTAACCCTAACCCTAACACCAACCCTAACCCTAACCCTAACACTAACCCTAACACCAACCCTAACCCTAACCCTAACCCTAACTCTAACCCTAACCCTAACCCTAACACCAACCCTAACTTTAACCCTAACCCTAACCCTAACACCAACCCTAACCCTAACCCTAATTCTAACCCTAACCCTATGCCTAACACCAACACTAACCCTAACCCTAACCCTAACCCTAACACCAACCCTAACCCTAATCCTAACCCTAACCCTAACCCTAACCCTAACACTAACCCTAACCCTAACCCTAACCCTAACACCAACCCTAACCCTAACCCTAACCCTAACCCTAGCCCTATACCTAACACCAACCCTAACCCTAACCCTAACCCTAACCCTAACACCAACCCTAACCCTAACCCTAACCCTACCACCAACCCTAACCCTAACCCTAACCCTAACACTAACCCTAAACCTAACTCTAACCCTAACCCTAACCCTAACACCAACCCTAACCCTAACCCTAAACATAACCCTAACCCTATACCTAACACCAACCCTAACCCTAACCCTAACACTAACCCTAACCCTAACCCTAACACCAACCCTAACCCTAACCCTAACCCCAACCCTAACACCAACCCTAACCCTAACCCTAAACCTAACTCTAACCCTAACCCTAACCCTAACACCAACCCTAACCCTAAACCTAACCCTAACCCTAACACCAACCCTAACCCTAACCTAACCCTAACCCTAACCCTAACCCTAACCCTAACCCTAACACCAACCCTAACCCTAACCCTAACCCTAACACCAACCCTAACCCTAATCCTAACCCTAACCCTAACCCTAACACCAACCCTAACCCTAACCCTAACCCTAACACCAACCCTAACCCTAACGCTAACCCTAACCCCAACCCTATGCCTAACACGAACCCTAACCCTAAACCTAACCCTAACCCTAACACCAACCCTAACCCTAATCCTAACCCTAACCCTAACCCTAACACTAACACTAACCCTAACCCTAACCCTAAGCCTAACACCAACCCTAACCCTAACCCTAACCCTAACCCTAAACCTAACACCAACCCTAACCCTAACCCTAACCCTAACCCTAACCCTAACCCTAACACTAACCCTAACCCTAACCCTAACCCTAAACCCTAATCTTAACCCTAACCCTAACCCCAACCCTAACCCTAACCCTAACCCTAACAAGGGCAAGGTGTACTGGTCAGCGACGGGCAAGTTCTAGGCCTCGGACTAGAAGGAGCCATGGGCGTTGGTCTAGGGCCCGAGCTAGGGCTAGTGAGAGCGGTAGGCGTAGCCCTGGGGTAGGCATAGGGCAAGGGGTGGGTGTCGAGGTAAACCTCGGAGTAGGCCTAGGGCCAGGAGTGGGAGCTGTGGCTAGTGGTAGGGTTGGGGGTAGGCCTATGGGTAGGGGGAGCTGTAGGGCCAGGGGTAGTGGTAGGACCAGAGGTAGTGCTAGGCGTAGGCCTAGGGCGAGGGGTAGTGCTCGGGGTAGGGTTAGTTGAAGGGCTAGTGTTTGGCAGAGGCCCACGGGCAGTGTTAGGGTTAGGGCTCATGTTAAGCCTAGGACTAGTGGTAGTGGTAGGGGTTGGCCGAGGACTAGGGGTAGGTGTCAGGAAATGGCTCCGGGTAGTCCTAGGACTCCGAACGGATGTAGGGCTGGATTAGGGTGTGGCTAATGGTGGGTCCAGGGTGATTTCGTAGGACACGGGTTAGTGCTCTGGCTATCGGTAGGGAAAGGTGTAGCGGTTGGCGACGGGCAAGTGCTAGGCTTCGGACTAGAGTGAGCACTGGGCGTTGGTCTAGAGCCCGAGGTAGGGCTAGTGGGAGCTGTAGGCGTAGCGCTGGGGTAGGCAAAGGGCAAGGGGTGGGTGTCGGGGTAAACCTCGGAGTAGGCCTAGGACCAGGAGTGGGAGCTGTGGCTAGGGGTAGGGATGGGGGTGGGCCTATGGTTAGGGGGAGCTGTAGGGACAGGGGTAGGGGTAGGACCAGAGGTAGTGCTAGGCGTAGTCCTAGGGCGAAAGGTAGTGCTCGGGGTAACCTAACCCTAACCCTAACCCTAACCCTAACACCAACCCTAACACTAAACCTAACCCTAACCCTATCCCTAACCCTAACACTAACCCTAACCCTAACCCTAACCCTAACACCAACCCTAACCCTAACACTAACCCTAACCCTAACCCTATACCTAACACCAACCCTAACCCTAACCCTAACCCTAACCCTAACACCAACCCTAACCCTAACCCTATCCCTAACCCTAACCCTAACACCAACCCTAACCATAATCCTAACCCTAACCCTAACCCTAACCCTAACACCAACCCTAACCCTAACCCTAACTCTAACCCTAAACCTAACACCAACCCTAACCCTAACCCTAAACCTAACCATAACACCAAAACTAACCCTAACCCTAACCCTAAACCCTAATCCTAACCCTAACCCTAACCCTAACCCTAACCCTAACACTAACCCTAACCCTAACCCTAACCCTAACCCCAACCGTAACCCTAACCCTAACCCTAACCCTAACCCTAACCCTATACCTAACACCAACCCTAACCCTAACCCTAACCCTAAGCCTAACCCTAACACCAACCCTAACCCTAACCCTAAACCTAACACCAACCCTAACCCTAATCCTAAACCTAACCCTAACCCTAAACCTAACACCAACCCTAACCGTAATCCTAACCCTAACCCTAACCCTAACCCTAACCCTAACCCTAACCCTAACAAGGGCAAGGTGTAGTGGTCAGCGACGGGCAAGTTCTAGGCCTCGGACTAGAAGGAGCCATGTGCGTTGGTCTAGGGCTCAAGCTAGGGCTAGTGAGAGCGGTAGGCGTAGCGCTGGGGTAGGCATAGGGCAAGGGGTGGGTGTCGAGGTAAACCTCGGAGTAGGCCTAGGGCCAGGAGTGGGAGCTGTGGCTAGTGGTAGGGTTGGGGGTGGGCCTATGGGTAGGGGGAGCTGTAGGGCGAGGGGTAGTGGTAGGACCAGAGGTAGTGCTAGGCGTAGGCCTAGGGCGAGAAGTAGTGCTCGGGGTAGGGTTAGTTGAAGGGCTAGTGTTTGGCAGAGGCCCACGGGCAGTGTTAGGGTTAGGGCTCATTTTAGGCCTAGGACTAGTGGTAGTGGTAGGGGATGGCCGAGGGCTAGGCGTAACTGTCACAAGAGGGCTCCGGGTAGTCCTAGGACTCCGAAAGGATGTAGGGCTGGATTAGGGTGTGGCTAATGGTGGGTCCAGGGGGATTTCGTAGGACACGGGTTAGTGCTCTGGCTATCGGTAGGGCAAGGTGTACCGGTTGGCGACGGGCAAGTGCTAGGCTCGGACTAGAGTGAGCACTGGGCGTTGGTCTAGGGCCCGAGGTAGAGCTAGTGGGATCAGTAGGCGTAGCGCTGGGGTAGGCAAAGGGCAAGGGGTGGGTGTCGGGGTAAACCTCGGAGTAGGCCTAGGACCCGGAGTGGGAGCTGTGGCTAGGGGTAGGGATGGGGGTGGGCCTATGGGTAGGGGGAGCTGTAGGGACAGGGGTAGGGGTGGGACCAGAGGTAGTGCTAGGCGTAGGCCTAGGGCTAGGGGTAGTGCTCGGGTAACCTAACACTAACCCTAACCCTATTACTAACCCTAACCCAAACCCTAACCCTAACACCAACCCTAACCCTAACCCTAATGCTAACCCTAACCCTATACCTAACACCAACCCTAACCCTAACCCTAACCCTAACCCTAACACCAACCCTAACCCTAACCCTAACCCTAACAAGGGCAAGGTGTACTGGTCAGCGACGGGCAAGTTCTAGGCCTCGGACGAGAGGGAGCCATGGGCGTTGGTCTAGGGCCCGAGCTATGGCTAGTGGAAACGGTAGGCGTAGCGCTGGGGTAGGCATAGGGCAAGGGGTGGGTGTCGAGGTAAACCTCGGTGTAGGCCTAGGGCCAGGCGTGGGAGCTGTGGCAAGGGTTAGGGGTGGGGGTGGACCTATGGGTAGGGGGAGCTGTAGGGCCAGGGGTAGTGGTAGGACCAGGGGTAGTGCTAGACGTAGGCCTAGGGCGAGGGGTAGTGCTCGGGGTAACCTAACCCTAACCCTAACCCTAACCCTAACACTAACCCTAACCCTAACCCTAACCCTAACACCAACCCTAACCCTAACCCTAACCCTAACCCTAACCCTATACCTAACACCAACCCTAACCCTAACCCTAACACTAACCCTAACACCAACCCTCACCCTAACCCTAACCCTAACCCTAACCCTAACCCTAACCCTAACACCAACCCTAACCCTAACCCTAACCCTAACCCTAACCCTAACACCAACCCTAACCCTAACCCTAACCCTAACCCTAACACCAACCCTAAACCTAAACCTAACCCTAACCCTAACACCAACCCTAACCCTAATCCTAACCCTAACCCTAACCCTAACACCAACCCTAACTTTAACCCTAACCCTAACCCTAACACCAACCCTAACCCTAACCCTAACCCTAACCCTAACCCTATGCCTAACACGAACCCTAACCCTAACCCTAACCCTAACACCAAACCTAACCCTAACCCTAAACCTAACCCTAAACCTAACACCAACCCTAACCCTAACCCAAACACTAACCCTAACACCAACCCTAACCCTAACCCTAACCCTAACCCTAGCCCTATACCTAACACCAACCCTAACCCTAAACCTAACCCTAACCCTAACACCAACCCTAACCCTAACCCTAAACCTAACACCAACCCTAACCCTAACCCTAACCCTAACCCTAACACTAACCCTAACCCTAACCCTAACACCAACCCTAACCCTAACCCTAACCCTAACCCTAACACCAACCCTAACCCTAACCCTAACCCTAACTCTAACCCTAACCCTAACCCTAACACCAACCCTAACCCTAACCCTAACCCTAACCCTAACACCAACCCTAACCCTAACGCTAACCCTAACCCTAACCCTATGCCTAACACCAACACTAACTTTAACCCTAACCCTAACAACAACCCTAAACCTAATCCTAACCCTAACCCTAACCCTAACCCTAACCCTAACCCTAACACTAACCCTAACCCTAACCCTAACCCTAACACCAACCCTAACCCTAACCCTAAACATAACCTTAACCCTATACCTAACACCAACCCTAACCCTAACCCTAACACTAACCCTAACCCTAACCCTAACACCAACCCTAACCCTAACCCTAACCCTAACCCTAACACCAACCCTAACCCTAACCCTAAACCTAACTCTAACCCTAACCCTAACCCTAACACCAACCCTAACCCTAAACCTAACCCTAACCCTAGCACCAACCCTAACCCTAATCCTAACCCTAACCCTAACCCTAACCCTAACCCTAACCCTAACACCAACCCTAACCCTAATCCTAACCCTAACCCTAACCCTAACACCAACCCTAACCCTAACCCTAACCCTAACCCTAACACCAACCCTAACCCTAACGCTAACCCTAACCCTAACCCTATGCCTAACACGAACCCTAACCCTAAACCTAACCCTAACCCTAACACCAACCCTAACCCTAATCCTAACCCTAACCCTAACCCTAACCCTAACCCTAACCCTAACACTAACCCTAACCCTAACCCTAACCCTAACACCAACCCTAACCCTAACCCTAACCCTAAACCTAACACCAACCCTAACCCTAACCCTAACCCTAACCCTAACCCTGACACCAACCCTAACCCTAACCCTAAACCGAAACCCTAATCTTAACCCTAACCCTAACCCCAACCCTAACCCTAACCCTAACCCTAACACCAACCCTAACCCTAACCCTAACCCTAACAAGGGCAAGGTGTACTGGTCAGCGACGGGCAAGTTCTAGGCCTCGGACTAGAAGGAGCCATGGGCGTTGGTCTAGGGCCCGAGCTAGGGCTAGTGAGAGCGGTAGGCGTAGCCCTGGGGTAGGCATAGGGCAAGGGGTGGGTGTCGAGGTAAACCTCGGAGTAGGCCTAGGGCCAGGAGTGGGAGCTGTGGCTAGTGGTAGGGTTTGGGGTGGGCCTATGGGTAGGGGGAGCTGTAGGGCCAGGGGTAGTGGTAGGACCAGAGGTAGTGCTAGGCGTAGGCCTAGGGCGAGGGGTAGTGCTCGGGGTAGGGTTAGTTGAAGGGCTAGTGTTTGGCAGAGGACCACGGGCAGTGTTAGGGTTAGGGCTCATGTTAAGCCTAGGACTAGTGGTAGTGGTAGGGGTTGGCCGAGGACTAGGGGTAGGTGTCACGAAATGGCTCCGGGTAGTCCTAGGACTCCGAACGGATGTAGGGCTGGATTAGGGTGTGGCTAATGGTGGGTCCAGGGTGATTTCGTAGGACAAGGGTTAGTGCTCTGGCTATCGGTAGGGCAAGGTGTACCGGTTGGCGACGGGCAAGTGCTAGGCTTCGGACTAGAGTGAGCACTGGGCGTTGGTCTAGAGCCCGAGGTAGGGCTAGTGGGAGCGGTAGGCGTAGGGCTTGGGTAGGCAAAGGGCAAGGGGTGGGTGTCGGGGTAAACCTCTGAGTAGGCCTAGGACCAGGAGTGGGAGCTGTGGCTAGGGGTAGGGATGGGGGTGGGCCTATGGGTAGGGGGAGCTGTAGGGACAGGGGTAGGGGTAGGACCAGAGGTAGTGCTAGGCGTAGGCCTAGGGCGAGGGGTAGTGCTCGGGGTAACCTAACCCTAACCCTAACCCTAACCCTAACACCAACACTAACCCTAACCCTAACCCTAACCCTAACACCAACCCTAACCCTAACCCTAACCCTAACCCTAACACCAACCCTAACCCTAACCCTAACCCTAACCCTAACACCAACCCTCAACCTAACCCTAACACTAACCCTAACCCTAACCCTATGCCTAATACGAACCCTAACCCTAACCCTAACCCTAACACCAACCCTAACCCTAACCATAACCCTAACCCTAACACTAACCCTAACCCTAGCCCTAAGCCTAACACCAACCCTAACCCTAACCCTAACCCTAACCCTAACCCTAACCCTATACCTAACACCAACCCTAACCCTAACCCTAACCCTAACCCTAACACCAACCCTAACCCTAACCCTAACCCTAACCCTAACCCTAAACATAACCCTAACACCAACCCTAACCCTAACCCTAACCCTAACCTCAACACCAACCCTAACCCTAATCCTAACCCTAACCCTAATCCTAACACCAACCCTAACCCTAACCCTAACCCTAACCCTAACACCAACCCTAACCCTAACCCTAACCCTAACCCTATGTCTAACACGAAATCTAACCCTAACCCTAACCCTAACCCTAACACCAACCCTAACCCTAACCCTAACCCAAACCTAAACCTAACACCAACCCTAACCCTAACCCAAACCTAACCCTAACACCAACCCTAACCCTAATCCTAACCCTAACCCTAACACCAACCCTAACCCTAACCCTAACCCTAACTCTAACCCTTACCCTAACCCTAACACCAACCCTAACCCTAAACCTAACCCTAACCCTAACACCAACCCTAACCCTAATCCTAACCCTAACCCTAACCCTAACCCTAACCCTAACCCTAACACCAACCCTAACCCTAACCCTAACCCTAACACCAACCCTAAACCTAATCCTAACCCTAACCCTAACCCTAACACCAACCCTAACCCTAACCCTATCCCTAACCCTAACACCAACCCTAACCCCAACGCTAACCCTAACCCTAACCCTATGCCTAACACGAACCCTAACCCTAAACCTAACCCTAACCCTAACACCCACCCTAACCCTAATTCTAACCCTAACCCTAACCCTAACCCTAACACTAACCCTAACCCTAACCCTAAACCTAACACCAACCCTAACCCTAACCCTAACCCTAACCCTAACCCTAACCCTAACACCAACCCTAACCCTAACCCTAACCCTAAACCCTAATCTTAACCCTAACCCTAACCCCAACCCTAACCCTAACCCTAACCCTAACAAGGGCAAGGTGTACTGGTCAGCGACGGGCAAGTTCTAGGCCTCGGACTAGAAGGAGCCATGGGCGTTGGTCTAGGGCCCGAGCTAGGGCTAGTGAGAGCGGTAGGCGTAGCCCTGGGGTAGGCATAGGGCAAGGGGTGGGTGTCGAGGTAAACCTCGGAGTAGGCCTAGGGCCAGGAGTGGGAGCTGTGTCTAGTGGTAGGGTTGGGGGTGGGCCTATGGTTAGGGGGAGCTGTAGGGCCACGGGTAGTGGTAGGACCAGAGGTAGTGCTAGGCGTAGGCCTAGGGCGAGGGGTAGTGCTCGGGGTAGGGTTAGTTGAAGGGCTAGTGTTTGGCAGAGGCCCACGTGCAGTGTTAGGGTTAGGGCTCATGTTAAGCCTAGGACTAGTGGTAGTGGTAGGGGTTGGCCGAGGACTAGGGGTAGGTGTCACGAAATGGCTCCGGGGAGTCCTAGGACTCCGAACGGATGTAGGGCTGGATTAGGGTGTGGCTAATGGTGGGTCCAGGGTGATTTCGTAGGACATGGGTTAGTGCTCTGGCTATCGGTAGGGCAAGGTGTACCGGTTGGCGACGGGCAAGTGCTAGGCTTCGGACTAGAGTGAGCACTGGGCGTTGGTCTAGAGCCCGAGGTAGGGCTAGTGGGAGCGGTAGGCGTAGCGCTGGGGTAGGCAAAGGGCAAGGGGTGGGTGTCGGGGTAAACCTCGGAGTAGGCCTAGGACCAGGAGTGGGAGCTGTGGCTAGGGGTAGGGATGGGGGTGGGCCTATGGGTAGGGGGAGCTGTAGGGACAGGGGTAGGGGTAGGACCAGAGGTAGTGCTAGGCGTAGGCCTAGGGCGAGGGGTAGTGCTCGGGGTAACCTAACCCTAACCCTAACCCTAACCCTAACACCAACACTAACCCTAACCCTAAACCTAACCCTAACACCAACCCTAACCCTAACCCTAACCCTAACCCTAACTCTAACCCTAACCCTAACCCTAACACCAACCCTAACCCTAAACCTAACCCTAACCCTAACACCAACCCTAACCCTAATCCTAACCCTAACCCTAACCCTAACCCTAACCCTAACACCAACCCTAACCCTAACCCTAACCCTAACACCAACCCTAACCCTAATCCTAACCCTAACCCTAACCCTAACACCAACCCTAACCCTAACCCTAACCCTAACCCTAACACCAACCCTAACCCTAACGCTAACCCTAACCCTAACCCTATGCCTAACACGAACCCTAACCCTAAACCTAACCCTAACCCTAACACCAACCCTAACCCTAATCCTAACCCTAACCCTAAACCTAACCCTAACACTAACCCTAACCCTAACCCTAACCCTAACACCAACACTAACCCTAACCCTAACCCTAACCCTAAACCTAACACCAACCCTAACCCTAACCCTAACCCTAACCCTAACCCTAACCCTAACCCTAACACCAACCCTAACCCTAACCCTAACCCTAAACCCTAATCTTAACCCTAACCCTAACCCTAACGCTAACCCTAACCCTAACCCTAACAAGGGCAAAGTGTACTGGTCAGCGACAGGCAAGTTCTAGGGCTCGGACTAGAAGGAGCCATGGGCGTTGGTCTAGGGTCCGAGCTAGGGCTAGTGAGAGCGGTAGGCGTAGCCCTGGGGTAGGCATAGGGCAAGGGGTGGGTGTCGAGGTAAACCTCGGAGTAGGCCTAGGGCCAGGAGTGGGAGCTGTGTCTAGTGGTAGGGTTGGGGGTGGGCCTATGGTTAGGGGGAGCTGTAGGGCCAGGGGTAGTGGTAGGACCAGAGGTAGTGCTAGGCGTAGGCCTAGGGCGAGGGGTAGTGCTCGGGGTAGGGTTAGTTGAAGGGCTAGTGTTTGGCAGAGGCCCACGGGCAGTGTTAGTGTTAGGGCTCATGTTAAGCCTAGGACTAGTGGTAGTGGTAGGGGTTGGCCGAGGACTAGGGGTAGGTGTCACGAAATGGCTCCGGGGAGTCCTAGGACTCCGAACGGATGTAGGGCTGGATTAGGGTGTGGCTAATGGTGGGTCCAGGGTGATTTCGTAGGACATGGGTTAGTGCTCTGGCTATCGGTAGGGCAAGGTGTACCGGTTGGCGACGGGCAAGTGCTAGGCTTCGGACTAGAGTGAGCACTGGGCGTTGGTCTAGAGCCCGAGGTAGGGCTAGTGGGAGCGGTAGGCGTAGCGCTGGGGTAGGCAAAGGGCAAGGGGTGGGTGTCGGGGTAAACCTCGGAGTAGGCCTAGGACCAGGAGTGGGAGCTGTGGCTACGGGTAGGGATGGGGGTGGGCCTATGGGTAGGGGGAGCTGTAGGGACAGGGGTAGGGGTAGGACCAGAGGTAGTGCTAGGCGTAGGCCTAGGGCGAGGGGTAGTGCTCGGGGTAACCTAACCCTAACCCTAACCCTAACCCTAACACCAACACTAACCCTAACCCTAACCCTAACACTAACCCTAACCCTAACCCTAACACCAACCCTAACCCTAATCCTAACCCTAACCCTAACACCAATCCTAACCCTAACCCTAACCCTAACTCTAACCCTTACCCTAACCCTAACACCAAACCTAACCCTAACCCTAACCCTAAACCAACCCTAACCCTAACCCTAACCCTAACCCTAACCCTAACCCTATGCCTAACACCAACACTAACCCTAACCCTAACCCTAACACCAACCCTAACCTAATCCTAACCCTAACCCTAACCCTAACCCTAACACTAACCCTAACCCTAACCCTAACCCTAACACCAACCCTAACCCTAACCCTAAACATAACCCTAACCCTATACCTAACACCAACCCTAACCCTAACCCTAACACTAACCCTAACCGTAACCCTAACACCAACCCTAACCCTAACCCTAACCCTAACCCTAATCCTAACCCTAACCCTATACCTAACACCAACCCTAACCCTAACCCTAAGCCTAACCCTAACACCAACCCTAACCCTAACCCTAACCTCAACACCAACCCTAACCCTAATCCTAACCCTAACCCTAATCCTAACACCAACCCTAACCCTAACCCTAACCCTAACCCTAACACCAACCCTAACCCTAACCCTAACCCTAACCCTAACACTAACCCTAACCCTAGCCCTAACCCTAACACCAACCCTAACCCTAACCCTAACCCTAACCCTAATCCTAACCCTAACCCTATACCTAACACCAACCCTAACCCTAACCCTAAACATAACCCTAACACCAACCCTAACCCTAACCCTAACCTCAACACCAACCCTAACCCTAATCCTAACCCTAACCCTAATCCTAACACCAACCCTAACCCTAACCCTAACCCTAACCCTAACACCAACCCTAACCCTAACCCTAACCCTAACCCTAACACTAACCCTAACCCTAGCCCTAACCCTAACACCAACCCTAACCCTAACCCTAACCCTAACCCTAACCCTAACCCTATACCTAACACCAACCCTAACCCTAACCCTAACCCTAACCCTAACACCAACCCTAACCCTAACCCTAACCCTAACCCTAAACATAACCCTAACACCAACCCTAACCCTAACCCTAACCCTAACCTCAACACCAACCCTAACCCTAATCCTAACCCTAACCCTAATCCTAACACCAACCCGAACCCTAACCCTAACCCTAACCCTAACACCAACACTAACCCTAACCCTAACCCTAACCCTAACACCAACCCTAACCCTAAACCTAACCCTAACCCTATCCCTAACCCTAACACTAACCCTAACCCTAACCCTAACCCTAACACCAACCCTAACCCTAACACTAACCCTAACCCTAACCCTATACCTAACACCAACCCTAACCCTAACCCTAACCCTAACCCTAACACCAACCCTAACCCTAACCCTATCCCTAACCCTAACCCTAACACCAACCCTAACCATAATCCTAACCCTAACCCTAACCCTAACCCTAACCCTAACACCAACCCTAACCCTAACCCTAACTCTAACCCTAAACCTAACACCAACCCTAACCCTAACCCTAACCCTAACCATAACACCAAACCTAACCCTAACCCTAACCCTAACACCAACCCTAACCCTAACCCTAACCCTAACACTAACCCTAACCCTAACCCTAACACCAACCCTAACCCTAACCCTAACCCTAACCCTAACACCAACCCTAACACTAACCCTAACCCTAACTCTAACCCTTACCCTAACCCTAACACCAACCCTAACCCTAACCCTAACCCTAACCCTAACACCAACCCTAACCCTAACCCTAACCCTAACCCTAACCCTATGCCTAACACCAACACTAACCCTAACCCTAACCCTAACCCTAACACCAACCCTAACCCTAATCCTAACCCTAACCCTAACCCTAACCCTAACACTAACCGTAACCCTAACCCTAACCCTAACACCAACCCTAACCCTAACCCTAAACATAACCCTAACCCTATACCTAACACCAACCCTAACCCTAACCCTAACACTAACCCTAACCGTAACCCTAACACCAACCCTAACCCTAACCCTAACCCTAACCCTAACACCAACCCTAACCCTAACCCTAAACCTAACTCTAACCCTAACCCTAACCCTAACACCAACCCTAACCCTAAACCTAACCCTAACCCTAACACCAACCCTAACCCTAATCCTAACCCTAACCCTAACCCTAACCCTAACCCTAACCCTAACCCTAACACCAACCCTAACCCTAACCCTAACCCTAACACCAACCCTAACCCTAATCCTAACCCTAACCCTAACCCTAACACCAACCCTAACCCTAACCCTAACCCTAACCCTAACCATAACACCAAACCTAACCCTAACCCTAACCCTAAACCCTAATCCTAACCCTAACCCTAACACTAACCCTAACCCTAACCCTAACCCTAACCCCAACCGTAACCCTAACCCTAACCCTAACCCTAACCCTATACCTAACACCAACCCTAACCCTAACCCTAACCCTAACCCTAACACCAACCCTAACCCTAACCCTAAACCTAACACCAACCCTAACCCTAACCCTAACCCTAACACCAACCCTAACCCTAACCCTAACCCTAACACCAACCCTAACCCTAATCCTAACCCTAACCCTAACCCTAACACCAACCCTAACCCTAACCCTAACCCTAACCCTAACACCAACCCTAACCCTAACGCTAACCCTAACCCTAACCCTATGCCTAACACGAACCCTAACCCTAACCCTAACCCTAACCCTAACACTAACCCTAACCCTAACCCTAACCCTAACACCAACCCTAACCCTAACCCTAACCCTAACCCTAAACCTAACACCAACCCTAACCCTAACCCTAACCCTAACCCTAACCCTAACCCTAACACCAACCCTAACCCTAAACCTAACACTAAACCCTAATCTTAACCCTAACCCTAACCCCAACCCTAACCCTAACCCTAACCCTAACAAGGGCAAGGTGTACTGGTCAGCGACGGGCAAGTTCTAGGCCTCGGAGTAGAAGGAGCCATGGGCGTTGGTCTAGGGCCCGAGCTAGGGCTAGTGAGAGCGGTAGGCGTAGCCCTGGGGTAGGCATAGGGCAAGGGGTGGGTGTCGAGGTAAACCTCGGAGTAGGCCTAGGGCCAGGACTGGGAGCTGTGTCTAGTGGTAGGGTTGGGGGTGGGCCTATGGTTAGGGGGAGCTGTAGGGCCAGGGGTAGTGGTAGGACCAGAGGTAGTGCTAGGCGTAGGCCTAGGGCGAGGGGTAGTGCTCGGGGTAGGGTTAGTTGAAGGGCTAGTGTTTGGCAGAGGCCCACGGGCAGTGTTACGGTTAGGGCTCATGTTAAGCCTAGGACTATGGTAGTGGTAGGGGTTGGCCGAGGACTAGGGGTAGGTGTCACGAAATGGCTCCGGGGAGTCCTAGGACTCCGAACGGATGTAGGGCTGGATTAGGGTGTGGCTAATGGTGGGTCCAGGGTGATTTCGTAGGACATGGGTTAGTGCTCTGGCTATCGGTAGGGCAAGGTGTACCGGTTGGCGACGGGCAAGTGCTAGGCTTCGGACTAGAGTGAGCACTGGGCGTTGGTCTAGAGCCCGAGGTAGGGCTAGTGGGAGCGGTAGGTGTAGCGCTGGGGTAGGCAAAGGGCAAGGGGTGGGTGTCGAGGTAAACCTCGGAGTAGGCCTAGGACCAGGAGTGGGAGCTGTGGCTAGGGGTAGGGATGGGGGTGGGCCTATGGATAGGGGGAGCTGTAGGGACAGGGGTAGGGGTAGGACCAGAGGTAGTGCTAGGCGTATGCCTAGGGCGAGGGTTAGTGCTCGGGGTAGGGTTAGTTGAAGGGCTAGTGGTTGGCAGAGGCCCACGGGCAGTGTTAGGGTTAAGGCTCATGTTAAGCCTAGGACTAGTGGTAGTGGTAGGGGTTGGCCGAGGGCTAGTGGTAGGTGTCACGGGAGGGCTCCGTGTAGTTCTAGGACTCGGAACAGGTGTAGCGCTGGATTAGGGTTGGTAAGGGTGTGTCCAGGGTGATTTCGTAGGACACGGGTTACTGCTCTGGCTAACGGTAGGGCAAGGTGTACTGGTCGGCGACGGGCAAGTGCTAGGCCTCGGACTAGATGAGCACTGGGCGTTGGTCTAGGGCCCGAGCTAGGTCTAGTGGGAGCGATAGTCGTAGCGCTGGGGTAGGCATTGGGCAAGGGGTGGGTGTCGGGGTAAACCTCGGAGTAGGCCTAGTGCCAGGAGTTGGAGCTCTGGCTAGGGGTAGGGATTTGGGTGGGCCTATGGTTAGGGGGAGCTGTAGGGCCAGGGGTAGCGGTAGGACCAGAGGTAGTGCTAGGCGTAGGCTTAGGGTGAGGGGTAGTGCTCGGGGTAGGGTTAGGTGAAGGGCTAGTGTTTGGCAGAGGCCCACGGGCAGTGTTAGGGTTAGGGCTCATGTTAAGCCTAGGACTAGTGGTAGTGGTAGGGGTTGGCCGAGGACTAGGGGTAGGTGTCACGAAATGGCTCCGGGGAGTCCTAGGACTCCGAACGGATGTAGGGCTGGATTAGGGTGTGGCTAATGGTGGGTCCAGGGTGATTTCGTAGGACATGGGTTAGTGCTCTGGCTATCGGTAGGGCAAGGTGTACCGGTTGGCGACGGGCAAGTGCTAGGCTTCGGACTAGAGTGAGCACTGGGCGTTGGTCTAGAGCCCGAGGTAGGGCTAGTGGGAGCGGTAGGTGTAGCGCTGGGGTAGGCAAAGGGCAAGGGGTGGGTGTCGGGGTAAACCTCGGAGTAGGCCTAGGACCAGGAGTGGGAGCTGTGGCTAGGGGTAGGGATGGGGGTGGGCCTATGGGTAGGGGGAGCTGTAGGGACAGGGGTAGGGGAAGGACCAGAGGTAGTGCTAGGCGTAGGCCTAGGGCGAGGGGTAGTGCTCGGGGTAACCTAACCCTAACCCTAACCCTAACACCAACACTAACCCTAACCCTAACACTAACCCTAACACCAACCCTAACCCTAAACCTAACCCTAACCCTATCCCTAACCCTAACACTAACCCTAACCCTAACCCTAACCCTAACACCAACCCTAACCCTAACACTAACCCTAACCCTAACCCTATACCTAACACCAACCCTAACCCTAACCCTAACCCTAACCCTAACACCAACCCTAACACTAACCCTATCCCTAACCCTAACCCTAACACCAACCCTAACCATAATCCTAACCCTAACCCTAACCCTAACCCTAACCCTAACACCAACCCTAACCCTAACCCTAACTCTAACCCTAAACCTAACACCAACCCTAACCCTAACCCTAACCCTAACCATAACACCAAACCTAACCCTAACCCTAACCCTAACACCAACCCTAACCCTAACCCTAACCCTAACACTAACCCTAACCCTAACCCTAACACCAACCCTAACCCTAACCCTAACCCTAACCCTAACACCAACCCTAACCCTAACCCTAACCCTAACTCTAACCCTTACCCTAACCCTAACACCAACCCTAACCCTAACCCTAACCCTAACGCTAACACCAACCCTAACCCTAACCCTAACCCTAACCCTAACCCTAACCCTATGCCTAACACCAACACTAACCCTAACCCTAACCCTAACCCTAACACCAACCCTAACCCTAATCCTAACCCTAACCCTTACCCTAACCCTAACACTAACCCTAACCCTAACCCTAACCCTAACACCAACCCTAACCCTAACCCTAAACATAACCCTAACCCTATACCTAACACCAACCCTAACCCTAACCCTAACACTAACCCTAACCGTAACCCTAACACCAACCCTAACCCTAACCCTAACCCTAACACCAACCCTAACCCTAACCCTAAACCTAACTCTAACCCTAACCCTAACCCTAACACCAACCCTAACCCTAAACCTAACCCTAACCCTAACACCAACCCTAACCCTAATCCTAACCCTAACCCTAACCCTAACCCTAACCCTAACCCTAACCCTAACACCAACCCTAACCCTAACCCTAACCCTAACACCAACCCTAACCCTAATCCTAACCCTATCCCTAACCCTAACACCAACCCTAACCCTAACCCTAACCCTAACCCTAACCATAACACCAAACCTAACCCTAACCCTAACCCTAAACCCTAATCCTAACCCTAACCCTAACACTAACCCTAACCCTAACCCTAACCCTAACCCCAACCGTAACCCTAACCCTAACCCTAACCCTAACCCTATACCTAACACCAACCCTAACCCTAACCCTAACCCTAACCCTAACACCAACCCTAACCCTAACCCTAAACCTAACACCAACCCTAACCCTAACCCTAACCCTAACACCAACCCTAACCCTAACCCTAACCCTAACACCAACCCTAACCCTAATCCTAACCCTAACCCTAACCCTAACACCATCCCTAACCCTAACCCTAACCCTAACCCTAACACCAACCCTAACCCTAACGCTAACCCTAACCCTAACCCTATGCCTAACACGAACCCTAACCCTAACCCTAACCCTAACCCTAACACTAACCCTAACCCTAACCCTAACCCTAACACCAACCCTAACCCTAACCCTAACCCTAACCCTAAACCTAACACCAACCCTAACCCTAACCCTAACCCTAACCCTAACCCTAACCCTAACACCAACCCTAACCCTAAACCTAACACTAAACCCTAATCTTAACCCTAACCCTAACCCCAACCCTAACCCTAACCCTAACCCTAACAAGGGCAAGGTGTACTGGTCAGCGACGGGCAAGTTCTAGGCCTCGGACTAGAAGGAGCCATGGGCGTTGGTCTAGGGCCCGAGCTAGGGCTAGTGAGAGCGGTAGGCGTAGCCCTGGGGTAGGCATAGGGCAAGGGGTGGGTGTCGAGGTAAACCTCGGAGTAGGCCTAGGGCCAGGACTGGGAGCTGTGTCTAGTGGTAGGGTTGGGGGTGGGCCTATGGTTAGGGGGAGCTGTAGGGCCAGGGGTAGTGGTAGGACCAGAGGTAGTGCTAGGCGTAGGCCTAGGGCGAGGGGTAGTGCTCGGGGTAGGGTTAGTTGAAGGGCTAGTGTTTGGCAGAGGCCCACGGGCAGTGTTAGGGTTAGGGCTCATGTTAAGCCTAGGACTATGGTAGTGGTAGGGGTTGGCCGAGGACTAGGGGTAGGTGTCACGAAATGGCTCCGGGGAGTCCTAGGACTCCGAACGGATGTAGGGCTGGATTAGGGTGTGGCTAATGGTGGGTCCAGGGTGATTTCGTAGGACATGGGTTAGTGCTCTGGCTATCGGTAGGGCAAGGTGTACCGGTTGGCGACGGGCAAGTGCTAGGCTTCGGACTAGAGTGAGCACTGGGCGTTGCTCTAGAGCCCGAGGTAGGGCTAGTGGGAGCGGTAGGTGTAGCGCTGGGGTAGGCAAAGGGCAAGGGGTGGGTGTCGGGGTAAACCTCGGAGTAGGCCTAGGACCAGGAGTGGGAGCTGTGGCTAGGCGTAGGGATGGGGGTGGGCCTATGGATAGGGGGAGCTGTAGGGACAGGGGTAGGGGTAGGACCAGAGGTAGTGCTAGGCGTATGCCTAGGGCGAGGGGTAGTGCTCGGGGTAGGGTTAGTTGAAGGGCTAGTGGTTGGCAGAGGCCCACGGGCAGTGTTAGGGTTAAGGCTCATGTTAAGCCTAGGACTAGTGGTAGTGGTAGGGGATGGCCGAGGGCTAGTGGTAGGTGTCACGGGAGGGCTCCGTGTAGTTCTAGGACTCGGAACAGGTGTAGCGCTGGATTAGGGTTGGTAAGGGTGTGTCCAGGGTGATTTCGTAGGACACGGGTTACTGCTCTGGCTAACGGTAGGGCAAGGTGTACTGGTCGGCGACGGGCAAGTGCTAGGCCTCGGACTAGATGAGCACTGGGCGTTGGTCTAGGGCCCGAGCTAGGTCTAGTGGGAGCGACAGGCGTAGCGCTGGGGTAGGCATTGGGCAAGGGGTGGGTGTCGGGGTAAACCTCGGAGTAGGCCTAGTGCCAGGAGTTGGAGCTCTGGCTAGGGGTAGGGATTTGGGTGGGCCTATGTTTAGGGGGAGCTGTAGGGCCAGGGGTAGCGGTAGGACCAGAGGTAGTGCTAGGCGTAGGCTTAGGGTGAGGGGTAGTGCTCGGGGTAGGGTTAGGTGAAGGGCTAGTGGTTGGCAGATGCCCACGGACAGTGTTAGGGTTAGGGCTCATGTTAAGCCTAGGACTAGTGGTAGTGGTAGGGGTTGGCCGAGGGCTAGGGGTAGGTGTCACTGGAGGGCTCCGGGTAGTCCTAGGACTCCGAACGGATGTGGGGCATGATTAGAGTGTGGCTAATGGTGGGTCCAGGGTGATTTCGTAGGACAAGGGTTAGTGATCTGGCTATCGGTAGAACAAGGTTTACTGGTCGGTGACGGGCAAGAGCTAGGCTTCGGACTAGAGTGAGCACTGGGCGTTGGTCTAGGGCCCAAGGTAGGGCTAGTGGGAGCGGTAGGCGTAGCACTATAGTAGGCAAAGGGCAAGGGGTGGGTGTCGGGGTAAACCTCGGAGTAGGCCTAGGACAAGGAGTGGGAGCTGTGGCTAGGGGTAGGGATGGGGGTGGGCCTATGGGTAGGGGGAGCTGTAGGGCCAGGGGTAGGGGTAGGACCAGAGGTAG
>NW_027669371.1:1425000-1430000 GCF_964194185.1 Rhinolophus hipposideros | reverse complement strand
GGTAGTCCTAGGACTGCGAACGAATGTGGGGCATGATTAGGGTGTGGCTAATGGTGGGTCCAGGGTTATTTCGTAAGACAAGGGTTACTGATCTGGCTATCGGTAGGGCAAGGTGTACTGGTCGGTGACGGGCAAGTGTTAGGCTTCGAACTAGAGTGAGCACTGGGCGTTGGTCTAGGGCCCGGGGTAGGGTTAGTGGGAGCGGTAGGCGTAGCGCTGTGGTAGGCAAAGGGCAAGGGGTGGGTGTCGGGGTAAACCTCGGAGTAGGCCTAGGACCAGGAGTGGGAGCTGTGGCTAGGGGTAGGGATAGGGGTGGGCCTATGGGTAGGGGGAGCTGTAGGGCCAGGGGTAGGGGTAGTACCAGAGGTAGTTCCAGGCGTAGGACTAGGGCGAGGGGTAGTGCTCGGGGTAACCTAACCCTAACCCTAACCCTAAACCTAACCCTAACCCTAACACCAACCCTAACCCTAACACTAACCCGAACCCTAACTTTAAACCTAACACCAACCCTAACCCTAATCCTAACCCTAACCCTAACCCTAACCCTAACCTTAACACCAACCCTAACCCTAAACCTAACCCTAACCCTAAACCTAACAACAACCATAACCGTAACCCTAACCCTAATCCTAACACCAACCCTAACCCAAAACCCTAACCCAAACCCTAAACCTAACCCTAACCCTAACCCTAACCCTAACCCTAACCCTAACAAGGGCAAGGTGTACTGGTCAGCAACGGGCAAGTTCTAGGCCTCGAACGAGAGGGAGCTATGGGCGTTGGTCTAGGGCCCGAGCTAGGGCTAGTGGGATCGGTAGGCGTATCGCTGGGGTAGGCATAGGGCAAGTGGTGGGAGTCGAGGTAAACCTCGGAGTAGGCCTAGTGCCAGGAGTGGGAGCTGTGGCTAAGGGTAGGGGTGTGGGTGGGCCTATGGTTAGGGGGAGCTGTAGGGCCAGGGGTAGCGGTAGGACCAGAGGTAGTGCTAGGCGTAAGCCTAGGGCGAGGGGTAGTGCTCGGGGTAACCTAACCGTAACCCTAACCCTAACCCTAACCCTAACCCTAACCCTAACCCTAACCCTAACACCAACCCTAACCCTAACCCTAACCCTAACCCTAACACTAAACCTAACACCAACCCTAACCCTTACCCTAACCCTAACCCTAACACCAAATTTAACCTAACCCTAACCCTAAACCCTAACCCTAACCCTAACCCTAACCCTAACCCTAAAAAGGGCAAGGTGTACTGGTCAGCAACGGGCAAGCTCTAGGCCTCGGACGAGAGGGAGCCATGGGCGTTGGTCTAGGGCCCGAGCTAGGGCTTGGGAGCGGTAGGCGTAGCGCTGTGGTAGGCAAAGGGCAAGGGGTGGGTGTCGGGGTAAACCTCGGAGTTGGCCTAGGACCAGGAGTGGGAACTGTGGCTAGGGGTAGGGATGGGGGTGGGCCTATGGGTAGGGGGAGCTGTAGGGCCAGGGGTAGGGGTAGGACCAGAGGTAGTTCCAGTCGTACGCCTAGGGCGAGGGGTAGTGCTCGGGGAAACCTAACCCTAACCCTAACCCTAACCCTAACCCTAACACCAACCCTAACCCTAACACTAACCCTAACCCTAACACTAACCCTAACACCAACCCTAACCCCAACCCTAACCCTAACCCTAACAAGGGCAAGGTGTCCTGGTCAGCGACGGGCAAGTTCTAGGCCTCGGACTAGAAGGAGCCATGGGCGTTGGTCTAGGGCCCGAGCTAGGGCTAGTGAGAGCGGTAGGCGTAGCCCTGGGGTAGGCATAGGGCAAGGGGTGGGTGTCGAGGTAAACCTCGGAGTAGGCCTAGGGCCAGGAGTGGGAGCTGTGTCTAGTGGTAGGGTTGGGGGTGGGCCTATGGTTAGGGGGAGCTGTAGGGCCAGGGGTAGTGGTAGGACCAGAGGTAGTGCTAGGCGTAGGCCTAGGGCGAGGGGTAGTGCTCGGGGTAGGGTTAGTTGAAGGGCTAGTGTTTGGCAGAGGCCCACGGGCAGTGTTAGGGTTAGGGCTCATGTTAAGCCTAGGACTAGTGGTAGTGGTAGGGGTTGGCCGAGGACTAGGGGTAGGTGTCACGAAATGGCTCCGGGGAGTCCTAGGACTCCGAACGGATGTAGGGCTGGATTAGGGTGTGGCTAATGGTGGGTCCAGGGTGATTTTGTAGGACACGGGTTAGTGCTCTGACTATCGGTAGGGCAAGGTGTAGCGGTTGGCGACGGGAAAGTGCTAGGCTTCGGACTAGAGTGAGCACTGGGCGTTGGTCTAGAGCCCGAGGTAGGGCTAGTGGGAGCGGTAGGCGTAGTGCTGGGGTAGGCAAAGGGCAAGGGGTGGGTGTCGGGGTAAACCTCGGAGTAGGCCTAGGACCAGGAGTGGGAGCTGTGTCTAGGGGTAGGGATGGGGGTGGGCCTATGGGTAGGGGGAGCTGTAGGGACAGGGGTAGGGGTAGGACCAGAGGTAGTGCTAGGCGTAGGCCTAGGGCGAGGGGTAGTGCTCGGGGTAACCTAACCCTAACCCTAACCCTAACCCTAACACCAACACTAACCCTAACCCTAACCCTATCCCTAACACCAACCCTAACCATAATCCTAACCCTAACCCTAACCCTAACCCTAACCCTAACACCAACCCTAACCCTAACCCTAACTCTAACCCTAAACCTAACACCAACCCTAACTTTAACCCTAACCCTAACCCTAAGACCAACCCTAACCCTAACCCTAATTCTAACCCTAACCCTACTCCTAACACCAACACTAACCCTAACGCTAACCCTAACCCTAACACCAACCCTAACCCTAATCCTAACCCTAACCCTAACCCTAACCCTAACACTAACCCTAACCCTAACCCTAACCCTAACACCAACCCTAACCCTAACCCTAACCCTAACCCTAGCCCTATACCTAACACCAACCCTAACCCTAACCCTAACCCTAACCCTAACACCAACCCTAACCCTAACCCTAACCCTAACACCAACCCTAACCCTAACCCTAACCCTAACACTAACCCTAACCCTAACCCTATCACCAACCCTAACCCTAACCCTAACCCTAACCCTAACACCAACCCTAACCCTAACCCTAACCCTAACTCTATCCCTAACCCTAACCCTAACACCAACCCTAACCCTAACCCTAACCCTAACCCTAACACCAACCCTAACCCTAACCCTAACCCTAACCCTAACCCTATGCCTAACACCAACACTAACCCTAACCCTAACCCTAACCCTAACACCAACCCTAACCCTAATCCTAACCCTAACCCTAACCCTAACCCTAACACTAACCCTAACCCTAACCCTAACCCTAACACCAACCCTAACCCTAACCCTAAACATAACCCTAACCCTATACCTAACACCAACCCTAACCCTAACCCTAACACTAACCCTAACACCAACACTAACCCTAACCCTAACCCTAACCCTAACACCAACCCTAACCCTAACACTAACGCTAACCCTAACCCTATACCTAACACCAACCCTAACCCTAACCCTAACCCTAACCCTAACACCAACCCTAACCCTAACCCTATCCCTAACCCTAACCCTAACACCAACCCTAACCATAATCCTAACCCTAACCCTAACCCTAACCCTAACCCTAACACCAACCCTAACCCTAACCCTAAACCTAACACTAACCCTAACCCTAACCCTAACACCTACCCTAACCCTAACCCTAACCCTAACCCTAACACCAACCCTAACCCTAACCCTAACCCTAACTCTAACCCTTACCCTAACCCTAACACCAACCCTAACCCTAACCCTAACCCTAACCCTAACACCAACCCTAACCCTAACCCTAACCCTAACCCTAACCCTATGCCTAACACCAACACTAACCCTAACCCTAACCCTAACCCTAACACCAACCCTAACCCTAATCCTCACCCTAACCCTAACCCTAACACTAACCCTAACCCTAACCCTAACCCTAACCCTAACACCAACCCTAACCCTAACCCTAAACATAACCCTAACCCTATACCTAACACCAACCCTAACCCTAACCCTAACACTAACCCTAACCGTAACCCTAACACCAACCCTAACCCTAACCCTAACCCTAACCCTAACACCAACCCTAACCCTAACCCTAAACCTAACTCTAACCCTAACCCTAACCCTAACACCAACCCTAACCCTAAACCTAACCCTAACCCTAACACCAACCCTAACCCTAATCCTAACCCTAACCCTAACCCTAACCCTTACCCTAACTCTAACACCAACCCTAACCCAAACCCTAACCCTAACACCAACCCTAACCCTAATCCTAACCCTAACCCTAACCCTAACACCAACCCTAACCCTAACCCTAACCCTAACCATAACACCAAACCTAACCCTAACCCTAACCCTAAACCCTAATCCTAACCCTAACCCTAACCCTAACCCTAACACTAACCCTAACCCTAACCCTAACCCTAACCCCAACCGTAACCCTAACCCTAACCCTAACCCTAACCCTAACCCTATACCTAACACCAACCCTAACCCTAACCCTAACCCTAACCCTAACACCAACCCTAACCCTAACCCTAAACCTAACACCAACCCTAACCCTAATCCTAACCCTAACCCTAACCCTAAACCTAACACCAACCCTAACCGTAACCCTAACCCTAACCCTAACCCTAACCCTAAACCTAACACCAACCCTAACCCTAACCCTAACCCTAACCCTAACACCAACCCTAACCCTAACCCTAACCCTAAACCCTAATCCTAACCCTAACCCTAACCCTAACCCTAACGCTAACCCTAACAAGGGCAAGGTGTAGTGGTCAGCGACGGGCAAGTTCTAGGCCTCGGACTAGAAGGAGCCATGTGCGTTGGACTAGGGCCCGAGCTAGGGCTAGTGAGAGCGGTAGGCGTAGCGCTGGGGTAGGCATAGGGCAAGGGGTGGGTGTCGAGGTAAACCTCGGAGTAGGCCTAGGGCCAGGAGTGAGAGCTGTGGCTAGTGGTAGGGTT
>NW_027669371.1:1407500-1420000 GCF_964194185.1 Rhinolophus hipposideros | reverse complement strand
AGTGGTCAGCGACGGGCAAGTTCTAGGCCTCGGACTAGAAGGAGCCATGTGCGTTGGACTAGGGCCCGAGCTAGGGCTAGTGAGAGCGGTAGGCGTAGCGCTGGGGTAGGCATAGGGCAAGGGGTGGGTGTCGAGGTAAACCTCGGAGTAGGCCTAGGGCCAGGAGTGAGAGCTGTGGCTAGTGGTAGGGTTAGGGGTGGGCCTATGGGTAGGGGGAGCTGTAGGGCCAGGGGTAGTGGTAGGACCAGAGGTAGTGCTAGGCGTAGGCCTAGGGCGAGAAGTAGTGCTCGGGGTAGGGTTAGTTGAAGGGCTAGTGTTTGGCAGTGGCCCACGGGCAGTGTTAGGGTTAGGGCTCATTTTAGGCCTAGGACTAGTGGTAGTGGTAGGGGATGGCCGAGGGCTAGGCGTAACTGTCACAAGAGGGCTCCGGGTAGTCCTAGGACTCCGAAAGGATGTAGGGCTGGATTAGGGTGTGGGAATGGTGGGTCCAGGGGGATTTCGTAGGACACGGGTTAGTGCTCTGGCTATCGGTAGGGCAAGGTGTACCGGTTGGCGACGGGCAAGTGCTAGGCTCGGACTAGAGTGAGCACTGGGCGTTGGTCTAGGGCCCGAGGTAGAGCTAGTGGGAGCAGTAGGCGTAGCGCTGGGGTAGGCAAAGGGCAAGGGGTGGGTGTCGGGGTAAACCTCGGAGTAGGCCTAGGACCAGGAGTGGGAGCTGTGGCTAGGGGTAGGGATGGGGGTGGGCCTATGGGTAGGGGGAGCAGTAGGGACAGGGGTAGGGGTGGGACCAGAGGTAGTGCTAGGCGTAAGACTAGGGCTAGGGGTAGTGCTCGGGGTAACCTAACACTAACCCTAACCCTATTACTAACCCTAACCCAAACCCTAACCCTAACACCAACCCTAACCCTAACCCTAATGCTAACCCTAACCCTATACCTAACACCAACCCTAACCCTAACCCTAACCCTAACCCTAACACCAACCCTAACCCTAACCCTAACCCGAACCCTAACAAGGGCAAGGTGTACTGGTCAGCGACGGGCAAGTTCTAGGCCTCGGACGAGAGGGAGCCATGGGCGTTGGTCTAGGGCCCGAGCTATGGCTAGTGGAAACGGTAGGCGTAGCGCTGGGGTAGGCATAGGTCAAGGGGTGGGTGTCGAGGTAAACCTCGGTGTAGGCCTAGGGCCAGGAGTGGGAGCTGTGGCTAGGGTTAGGGGTGGGGGTGGACCTATGGGTAGGGGGAGCTGTAGGGCCAGGGGTAGTGGTAGGACCAGGGGTAGTGCTAGGCGTAGGCCTAGGGCGAGGGGTAGTGCTCGGGGTAACCTAACCATAACCCTAACCCTAACCCTAACACTAACCCTAACCCTAACCCTAACCCTAACACCAACCCTAACCCTAACCCTAACCCTAACCCTAACCCTATACCTAACACCAACCCTAACCCTAACCCTAACTCTAACCCTAACACCAACCCTCACCCTAACCCTAACCCTAACCCTAACCCTATACCTAACACCAACCCTAACCCTAACACTAACCCTAACCCTAACACCAACCCTAACCCTAACCCTAACCCTAACCCTAACCCTAACCCTAACACCAACCCTAAACCTAAACCTAACCCTAACCCTAACACCAACCCTAACCCTAATCCTAACCCTAACCCTAACCCTAACACCAACCCTAACCCTAACCCTAACCCTAACCCTAACACCAACCCTAACCCTAACCCTAACCCTAACCCTAACCCTATGCCTAACACGAACCCTAACCCTAACCCTAACCCTAACACCAACCCTAACCCTAACCCTAACCCTAACCCTAAACCTAACACCAACCCTAACCCTAACCCAAACACTAACCCTAACACCAACCCTAACCCTAACCCTAACCCTAACCCTAACTCCAACCCTAACCCTAACCCTAACCCTAACACCAACCCTAACCCTAACCCTAACCCTAACCCTAAACCTAACACCAACCCTAACCCTAACCCAAACACTAACCCTAACACCAAACCTAACCCTAACCCTAACCCTAACCCTAACACCAACCCTAACCCTAACCCTAACCCTAACCCTAACACCAACCCTAACCCTAACCCTAACCCTAACACTAACCCTAACCCTAACCCTAACACCTACCCTAACCCTAACCCTAACCCTAACCCTAACACCAACCCTAACCCTAACCCTAACCCTAACTCTAACCCTTACCCTAACCCTAACACCAACCCTAACCCTAACCCTAACCCTAACCCTAACACCAACCCTAACCCTAACCCTAACCCTAACCCTAACCCTATGCCTAACACCAACACTTTCCCTAACACTAACCCTAACCCTAACACCAACCCTAACCCTAATCCTAACCCTAAACCTAACCCTAACCCTTACACTAACCCTAACCCTAACCCTAACCCTAACCCTAACACCAACCCTAACCCTAACCCTAAACATAACCCTAACCCTATACCTAACACGAACCCTAACCCTAACCCTAACACTAATCCTAACCGTAACCCTAACACCAACCCTAACTCTAACCCTAACCCTAACCCTAACACCAACCCTACCCTAAACCTAACCCTAACCCTAACACCAACCCTAACCCTAATCCTAACCCTAACCCTAACCCTAACCCTAACCCTAACACCAACCCTAACCCTAACCCTAACCCTAACACCAACCCTAACCCTAATCCTAACCCTAACCCTAACCCTAACACCAACCCTAACCCTAACCCTAACCCTAACCCTAACCATAACACCAAACCTAACCCTAACCCTAACCCTAAACCCTAATCATAACCCTAACCCTAACCCTAACCCTAACACTAACCCTAACCCTAACCCTAACCCTAACCCCAACCGTAACCCTAACCCTAACCCTAACCCTAACCCTAACCCTAACCCTATACCTAACACCAACCCTAACCCTAACCCTAACCCTAACCCTAACACCAACCCTAACCCTAACCCTAAACCTAACACCAACCCTAACCCTAATCCTAACCCTAACCCTAACCCTAAACCTAACACCAACCCTAACCGTAACCCTAACCCTAACCCTAACCCTAACCCTAAACCTAACACCAACCCTAACCCTAACCCTAACCCTAACCCTAACACCAACCCTAACCCTAACCCTAACCCTAAACCCTAATCCTAACCCTAACCCTAACCCTAACCCTAACCCTAACCCTAACAAGGGCAAGGTGTAGTGGTCAGCGACGGGCAAGTTCTAGGCCTCGGACTAGAAGGAGCCATGTGCGTTGGTCTAGGGCCCGAGCTAGGGCTAGTGAGAGCGGTAGGCGTAGCGCTGGGGTAGGCATAGGGCAAGGGGTGGGTGTCGAGGTAAACCTCGGAGTAGGCCTAGAACCAGGAGTGGGAGCTGTGGCTAGTGGTAGGGTTGGGGGTGGGCCTATGGGTAGGGGGAGCTGTAGGGCCAGGGTTAGTGGTAGGACCAGAGGTAGTGCTAGGCGTAGGCCTAGGGCGAGAAGTAGTGCTCGGGGTAGGGTTAGTTGAAGGGCTAGTGTTTGGCAGAGGCCCACGGGCAGTGTTAGGGTTAGGGCTCATTTTAGGCCTAGGACTAGTGGTAGTGGTAGGGGATGGCCGAGGGCTAGGCGTAACTGTCACAAGAGGGCTCCGGGTAGTCCTAGGACTCCGAAAGGATGTAGGGCTGGATTAGGGTGTGGGAATGGTGGGTCCAGGGGGATTTCGTAGGACACGGGTTAGTGCTCTGGCTATCGGTAGGGCAAGGTGTACCGGTTGGCGACGGGCAAGTGCTAGGCTCGGACTAGAGTGAGCACTGGGCGTTGGTCTAGGGCCCGAGGTAGAGCTAGTGGGAGCAGTAGGCGTAGCGCTGGGGTAGGCAAAGGGCAAGGGGTGTGTGTCGGGGTAAACCTCGGAGTAGGCCTAGGACCAGGAGTGGGAGCTGTGGCTAGGGGTAGGGATGGGGGTGGGCCTATGGGTAGGGGGAGCTGTAGGGACAGGGGTAGGGGTGGGACCAGAGGTAGTGCTAGGCGTAGGCCTAGGGCTAGGGGTAGTGCTCGGGGTAACCTAACACTAACCCTAACCCTATTACTAACCCTAACCCAAACCCTAACCCTAACACCAACCCTAACCCTAACCCTAATGCTAACCCTAACCCTATACCTAACACCAACCCTAACCCTAACCCTAACCCTAACCCTAACACCAACCCTAACCCTAACCCTAACCCGAACCCTAACAAGGGCAAGGTGTACTGGTCAGCGACGGGCAAGTTCTAGGCCTCGGACGAGAGGGAGCCATGGGCGTTGGTCTAGGGCCCGAGCTATTGCTAGTGGAAACGGTAGGCGTAGCGCTGGGGTAGGCATAGGGCAAGGGGTGGGTGTCGAGGTAAACCTCGGTGTAGGCCTAGGGCCAGGAGTGGGAGCTGTGGCTAGGGTTAGGGGTGGGGGTGGACCTATGGGTAGGGGGAGCTGTAGGGCCAGGGGTAGTGGTAGGACCAGGGGTAGTGCTAGGCGTAGGCCTAGGGTGAGGGGTAGTGCTCGGGGTAACCTAACCCTAACCCTAACCCTAACCCTAACACTAACCCTAACCCTAACCCTAACCCTAACCCTATACCTAACACCAACCCTAACCCTAACCCTAACTCTAACCCTAACACCAACCCTCACCCTAACCCTAACCCTAACCCTAACCCTATACCTAACACCAACCCTAACCCTAACCCTAACCCTAACCCTAACACCAACCCTAACCCTAACCCTAACCCTAACCCTAACCCTAACACCAACCCTAAACCTAAACCTAACCCTAACCCTAACACCAACCCTAACCCTAATCCTAACCCTAACCCTAACCCTAACACCAACCCTAACCCTAACCCTAACCCTAACCCTAACACCAACCCTAACCCTAACCCTAACCCTAACCCTAACCCTATGCCTAACACGAACCCTAACCCTAACCCTAACCCTAACACCAACCCTAACCCTAACCCTAACCCTAACCCTAACCCTAACCCTAACCCTAACACCAACCCTAAACCTAACCCTAAACCTAACTCTAACCCTAACCCTAACCCTAACACCAACCCTACCCTAAACCTAACCCTAACCCTAACACCAACCCTAACCCTAATCCTAAACCTAACCCTAACCCTAACCCTAACCCTAACACCAACCCTAACCCTAACCCTAACCCTAACACCAACCCTAACCCTAATCCTAAACCTAACCCTAACCCTAACACCAACCCTAACCCTAACCCTAACCATAACACCAAACCTAACCCTAACCCTAACCCTAAACCCTAATCCTAACCCTAACCCTAACCCTAACCCTAACACTAACCCTAACCCTAACCCTAACCCTAACCCCAACCGTAACCCTAACCCTAACCCTAACCCTAACCCTAACCCTATACCTAACACCAACCCTAACCCTAACCCTAACCCTAACCCTAACACCAACCCTAACCCTAACCCTAAACCTAACACCAACCCTAACCCTAATCCTAACCCTAACCCTAACCCTAAACCTAACACCAACCCTAACCGTAACCCTAACCCTAACCCTAACCCTAACCCTATCACCAACCCTAACCCTAACCCTAACCCTAACCCTAACACCAACCCTAACCCTAACCCTAACCCTAACTCTATCCCTAACCCTAACCCTAACACCAACCCTAACCCTAACCCTAACCCTAACCCTAACCCTAACCCTATACCTAACACCAACCCTAACCCTAACCCTAACCCTAACCCTAACACCAACCCTAACCCTAACCCTAAACCTAACACCAACCCTAACCCTAATCCTAACCCTAACCCTAACCCTAAACCTAACACCAACCCTAACCCTAACCCTAACACTAACCCTAACCCTAACCCTATCACCAACCCTAACCCTAACCCTAACCCTAACCCTAACACCAACCCTAACCCTAACCCTAACTCTATCCCTAACCCTAACCCTAACACCAACCCTAACCCTAACCCTAACCCTAACACCAACCCTAACCCTAACCCTAACCCTAACCCTAACCCTATGCCTAACACCAACACTAACCCTAACCCTAACCCTAACCCTAACACCAACCCTAACTCTAATCCTAACCCTAACCCTAACCCTAACCCTAACACTAACCCTAACCCTAACCCTAACCCTAACACCAACCCTAACCCTAACCCTAAACATAACCCTAACCCTATACCTAACACCAACCCTAACCCTAACCCTAACACTAACCCTAACACCAACACTAACCCTAACCCTAACCCTAACCCTAACACCAACCCTAACCCTAACACTAACCCTAACCCTAACCCTATACCTAACACCAACCCTAACCCTAACCCTAACCCTAACCCTAACACCAACCCTAACCCTAACCCTATCCCTAACCCTAACCTTAACACCAACCCTAACCATAATCCTAACCCTAACCCTAACCCTAACCCTAACCCTAACACCAACCCTAACCCTAACCCTAAACCTAACACTAACCCTAACCCTAACCCTAACACCTACCCTAACCCTAACCCTAACCCTAACCCTAACACCAACCCTAACCCTAACCCTAACCCTAACTCTAACCTTTACCCTAACCCTAACACCAACCCTAACCCTAACCCTAACCCTAACCCTAACACCAACCCTAACCCTAACCCTAAACATAACCCTAACCCTATACCTAACACCAACCCTAACCCTAACCCTAACACTAACCCTAACCGTAACCCTAACACCAACCCTAACCCTAACCCTAACCCTAACCCTAACACCAACCCTAACCCTAACCCTAAACCTAACTCTAACCCTAACCCTAACCCTAACACCAACCCTAACCCTAAACCTAACCCTAACCCTAACACCAACCCTAACCCTAATCCTAACCCTAACCCTAACCCTAACCCTTACCCTAACTCTAACACCAACCCTAACCCAAACCCTAACCCTAACACCAACCCTAACCCTAATCCTAACCCTAACCCTAACCCTAACACCAACCCTAACCCTAACCCTAACCCTAACCATAACACCAAACCTAACCCTAACCCTAACCCTAAACCCTAATCCTAACCCTAACCCTAACCCTAACCCTAACACTAACCCTAACCCTAACCCTAACCCTAACCCCAACCGTAACCCTAACCCTAACCCTAACCCTAACCCTAACCCTATACCTAACACCAACCCTAACCCTAAACCTAACCCTAACCCTAACACCAACCCTAACCCTAACCCTAAACCTAACACCAACCCTAACCCTAATCCTAACCCTAACCCTAACCCTAAACCTAACACCAACCCTAACCGTAACCCTAACCCTAACCCTAACCCTAACCCTAAACCTAACACCAACCCTAACCCTAACCCTAACCCTAACCCTAACACCAACCCTAACCCTAACCCTAACCCTAAACCCTAATCCTAACCCTAACCCTAACCCTAACCCTAACGCTAACCCTAACAAGGGCAAGGTGTAGTGGTCAGCGACGGGCAAGTTCTAGGCCTCGGACTAGAAGGAGCCATGTGCGTTGGACTAGGGCCCGAGCTAGGGCTAGTGAGAGCGGTAGGCGTAGCGCTGGGGTAGGCATAGGGCAAGGGGTGGGTGTCGAGGTAAACCTCGGAGTAGGCCTAGGGCCAGGAGTGAGAGCTGTGGCTAGTGGTAGGGTTAGGGGTGGGCCTATGGGTAGGGGGAGCTGTAGGGCCAGGGGTAGTGGTAGGACCAGAGGTAGTGCTAGGCGTAGGCCTAGGGCGAGAAGTAGTGCTCGGGGTAGGGTTAGTTGAAGGGCTAGTGTTTGGCAGTGGCCCACGGGCAGTGTTAGGGTTAGGGCTCATTTTAGGCCTAGGACTAGTGGTAGTGGTAGGGGATGGCCGAGGGCTAGGCGTAACTGTCACAAGAGGGCTCCGGGTAGTCCTAGGACTCCGAAAGGATGTAGGGCTGGATTAGGGTGTGGGAATGGTGGGTCCAGGGGGATTTCGTAGGACACGGGTTAGTGCTCTGGCTATCGGTAGGGCAAGGTGTACCGGTTGGCGACGGGCAAGTGCTAGGCTCGGACTAGAGTGAGCACTGGGTGTTGGTCTAGGGCCCGAGGTAGAGCTAGTGGGAGCAGTAGGCGTAGCGCTGGGGTAGGCAAAGGGCAAGGGGTGGGTGTCGGGGTAAACCTCGGAGTAGGCCTAGGACCAGGAGTGGGAGCTGTGGCTAGGGGTAGGGATGGGGGTGGGCCTATGGGTAGGGGGAGCTGTAGGGACAGGGGTAGGGGTGGGACCAGAGGTAGTGCTAGGCGTAAGACTAGGGCTAGGGGTAGTGCTCGGGGTAACCTAACACTATCCCTAACCCTATTACTAACCCTAACCCAAACCCTAACCCTAACACCAACCCTAACCCTAACCCTAATGCTAACCCTAACCCTATACCTAACACCAACCCTAACCCTAACCCTAAACCTAACCCTAACCCTAACACCAACCCTAACCCTAACCCTAACCCGAACCCTAACAAGGGCAAGGTGTACTGGTCAGCGACGGGCAAGTTCTAGGCCTCGGACGAGAGGGAGCCATGGGCGTTGGTCTAGGGCCCGAGCTATGGCTAGTGGAAACGGTAGGCGTAGCGCTGGGGTAGGCATAGGTCAAGGGGTGGGTGTCGAGGTAAACCTCGGTGTAGGCCTAGGGCCAGGAGTGGGAGCTGTGGCTAGGGTTAGGGGTGGGGGTGGACCTATGGGTAGGGGGAGCTGTAGGGCCAGGGGTAGTGGTAGGACCAGGGGTAGTGCTAGGCGTAGGCCTAGGGCGAGGGGTAGTGCTCGGGGTAACCTAACCATAACCCTAACCCTAACCCTAACACTAACCCTAACCCTAACCCTAACCCTAACACCAACCCTAACCCTAACCCTAACCCTAACCCTAACCCTATACCTAACACCAACCCTAACCCTAACCCTAACTCTAACCCTAACACCAACCCTCACCCTAACCCTAACCCTAACCCTAACCCTATACCTAACACCAACCCTAACCCTAACCCTAACCCTAACCCTAACACCAACCCTAACCCTAACCCTAACCCTAACCCTAACCCTAACCCTAACACCAACCCTAAACCTAAACCTAACCCTAACCCTAACACCAACCCTAACCCTAATCCTAACCCTAACCCTAACCCTAACACCAACCCTAACCCTAACCCTAACCCTAACCCTAACACCAACCCTAACCCTAACCCTAACCCTAACCCTAACCCTATGCCTAACACGAACCCTAACCCTAACCCTAACCCTAACACCAACCCTAACCCTAACCCTAACCCTAACCCTAAACCTAACACCAACCCTAACCCTAACCCAAACACTAACCCTAACACCAACCCTAACCCTAACCCTAACCCTAACCCTAACTCCAACCCTAACCCTAACCCTAACCCTAACACCAACCCTAACCCTAACCCTAACCCTAACCCTAAACCTAACACCAACCCTAACCCTAACCCAAACACTAACCCTAACACCAAACCTAACCCTAACCCTAACCCTAACCCTAACACCAACCCTAACCCTAACCCTAACCCTAACCCTAACACCAACCCTAACCCTAACCCTAACCCTAACACTAACCCTAACCCTAACCCTAACACCTACCCTAACCCTAACCCTAACCCTAACCCTAACACCAACCCTAACCCTAACCCTAACCCTAACTCTAACCCTTACCCTAACCCTAACACCAACCCTAACCCTAACCCTAACCCTAACCCTAACACCAACCCTAACCCTAACCCTAACCCTAACCCTAACCCTATGCCTAACACCAACACTTTCCCTAACCCTAACCTTAACCCTAACACCAACCCTAACCCTAATCCTAACCCTAAACCTAACCCTAACCCTTACACTAACCCTAACCCTAACCCTAACCCTAACCCTAACACCAACCCTAACCCTAACCCTAAACATAACCCTAACCCTATACCTAACACCAACCCTAACCCTAACCCTAACACTAACCCTAACCGTAACCCTAACACCAACCCTAACCCTAACCCTAACCCTAACCCTAACACCAACCCTAACCCTAACCCTAAACCTAACTCTAACCCTAACCCTAACCCTAACACCAACCCTACCCTAAACCTAACCCTAACCCTAACACCAACCCTAACCCTAATCCTAACCCTAACCCTAACCCTAACCCTAACCCTAACCCTAACACCAACCCTAACCCTAACCCTAACCCTAACACCAACCCTAACCCTAATCCTAACCCTAACCCTAACCCTAACACCAACCCTAACCCTAACCCTAACCCTAACCCTAACCATAACACCAAACCTAACCCTAACCCTAACCCTAAACCCTAATCATAACCCTAACCCTAACCCTAACCCTAACACTAACCCTAACCCTAACCCTAACCCTAACCCCAACCGTAACCCTAACCCTAACCCTAACCCTAACCCTAACCCTATACCTAACACCAACCCTAACCCTAACCCTAACCCTAACCCTAACACCAACCCTAACCCTAACCCTAAACCTAACACCAACCCTAACCCTAATCCTAACCCTAACCCTAACCCTAAACCTAACACCAACCCTAACCGTAACCCTAACCCTAACCCTAACCCTAACCCTAAACCTAACACCAACCCTAACCCTAACCCTAACCCTAACCCTAACACCAACCCTAACCCTAACCCTAACCCTAAACCCTAATCCTAACCCTAACCCTAACCCTAACCCTAACCCTAACCCTAACAAGGGCAAGGTGTAGTGGTCAGCGACGGGCAAGTTCTAGGCCTCGGACTAGAAGGAGCCATGTGCGTTGGTCTAGGGCCCGAGCTAGGGCTAGTGAGAGCGGTAGGCGTAGCACTGGGGTAGGCATAGGGCAAGGGGTGGGTGTCGAGGTAAACCTCGGAGTAGGCCTAGGGCCAGGAGTGGGAGCTGTGGCTAGTGGTAGGGTTGGGGGTGGGCCTATGGGTAGGGGGAGCTGTAGGGCCAGGGTTAGTGGTAGGACCAGAGGTAGTGCTAGGCGTAGGCCTAGGGCGAGAAGTAGTGCTCGGGGTAGGGTTAGTTGAAGGGCTAGTGTTTGGCAGAGGCCCACGGGCAGTGTTAGGGTTAGGGCTCATTTTAGGCCTAGGACTAGTGGTAGTGGTAGGGGATGGCCGAGGGCTAGGCGTAACTGTCACAAGAGGGCTCCGGGTAGTCCTAGGACTCCGAAAGGATGTAGGGCTGGATTAGGGTGTGGGAATGGTGGGTCCAGGGGGATTTCGTAGGACACGGGTTAGTGCTCTGGCTATCGGTAGGGCAAGGTGTACCGGTTGGCGACGGGCAAGTGCTAGGCTCGGACTAGAGTGAGCACTGGGCGTTGGTCTAGGGCCCGAGGTAGAGCTAGTGGGAGCAGTAGGCGTAGCGCTGGGGTAGGCAAAGGGCAAGGGGTGTGTGTCGGGGTAAACCTCGGAGTAGGCCTAGGACCAGGAGTGGGAGCTGTGGCTAGGGGTAGGGATGGGGGTGGGCCTATGGGTAGGGGGAGCTGTAGGGACAGGGGTAGGGGTGGGACCAGAGGTAGTGCTAGGCGTAGGCCTAGGGCTAGGGGTAGTGCTCGGGGTAACCTAACACTAACCCTAACCCTATTACTAACCCTAACCCAAACCCTAACCCTAACACCAACCCTAACCCTAACCCTAATGCTAACCCTAACCCTATACCTAACACCAACCCTAACCCTAACCCTAACCCTAACCCTAACACCAACCCTAACCCTAACCCTAACCCGAACCCTAACAAGGGCAAGGTGTATTGGTCAGCGACGGGCAAGTTCTAGGCCTCGGACGAGAGGGAGCCATGGGCGTTGGTCTAGGGCCCGAGCTATTGCTAGTGGAAACGGTAGGCGTAGCGCTGGGGTAGGCATAGGGCAAGGGGTGGGTGTCGAGGTAAACCTCGGTGTAGGCCTAGGGCCAGGAGTGGGAGCTGTGGCTAGGGTTAGCGGTGGGGGTGGACCTATGGGTAGGGGGAGCTGTAGGGCCAGGGGTAGTGGTAGGACCAGGGGTAGTGCTAGGCGTAGGCCTAGGGTGAGGGGTAGTGCTCGGGGTAACCTAACCCTAACCCTAACCCTAACCCTAACACTAACCCTAACCCTAACCCTAACCCTAACCCTAACCCTATACCTAACACCAACCCTAACCCTAACCCTAACTCTAACCCTAACACCAACCCTCACCCTAACCCTAACCCTAACCCTAACCCTATACCTAACACCAACCCTAACCCTAACCCTAACCCTAACCCTAACACCAACCCTAACCCTAACCCTAACCCTAACCCTAACCCTAACACCAACCCTAAACCTAAACCTAACCCTAACCCTAACACCAACCCTAACCCTAATCCTAACCCTAACCCTAACCCTAACACCAACCCTAACCCTAACCCTAACCCTAACCCTAACACCAACCCTAACCCTAACCCTAACCCTAACCCTAACCCTATGCCTAACACGAACCCTAACCCTAA
>NW_027669371.1:1400000-1405000 GCF_964194185.1 Rhinolophus hipposideros | reverse complement strand
CCCTAACCCTAACCCTAACCCTAACCCTAACCCTAACCATAACACCAAACCTAACCCTAACCCTAACCCTAAACCCTAATCCTAACCCTAACCCTAACCCTAACCCTAACACTAACCCTAACCCTAACCCTAACCCTAACCCCAACCGTAACCCTAACCCTAACCCTAACCCTAACCCTAACCCTATACCTAACACCAACCCTAACCCTAACCCTAACCCTAACCCTAACACCAACCCTAACCCTAACCCTAAACCTAACACCTACCCTAACCCTAATCCTAACCCTAACCCTAACCCTAAACCTAACACCAACCCTAACCGTAACCCTAACCCTAACCCTAACCCTAACCCTAAACCTAACACCAACCCTAACCCTAACCCTAACCCTAACCCTAACACCAACCCTAACCCTAACCCTAACCCTAAACCCTAATCCTAACCCTAACCCTAACCCTAACCCTAACCCTAACCCTAACAAGGGCAAGGTGTAGTGGTCAGCGACCGGCAAGTTCTAGGCCTCGGACTAGAAGGAGCCATGTGCGTTGGTCTAGGGCCCGAGCTAGGGCTAGTGAGAGCGGTAGGCGTAGCGCTGGGGTAGGCATAGGGCAAGGGGTGGGTGTCGAGGTAAACCTCGGAGTAGGCCTAGGGCCAGGAGTGGGAGCTGTGGCTAGTGGTAGGGTTGGGGGTGGGCCTATGGGTAGGGGAAGCTGTAGGGCCAGGGGTAGTGGTAGGACCAGAGGTAGTGCTAGGCGTAGGCCTAGGGCGAGAAGTAGTGCTCGGGGTAGGGTTAGTTGAAGGGCTAGTGTTTGGCAGAGGCCCACGGGCAGTGTTAGGGTTAGGGCTCATTTTAGGCCTAGGACTAGTTGTAGTGGTAGGGGATGGCCGAGGGCTAGGCGTAACTGTCACAAGAGGGCTCCGGGTAGTCCTAGGACTCCGAAAGGATGTAGGGCTGGATTAGGGTGTGGGAATGGTGGGTCCAGGGGGATTTCGTAGGACACGGGTTAGTGCTCTGGCTATCGGTAGGGCAAGGTGTACCGGTTGGCGACGGGCAAGTGCTAGGCTCGGACTAGAGTGAGCACTGGGCGTTGGTCTAGGGCCCGAGGTAGAGCTAGTGGGAGCAGTAGGCGTAGCGCTGGGGTAGGCAAAGGGCAAGGGGTGGGTGTCGGGGTAAACCTCGGAGTAGGCCTAGGACCAGGAGTGGGAGCTGTGGCTAGGGGTAGGGATGGGGGTGGGCCTATGGGTAGGGGGAGCTGTAGGGACAGGGGTAGGGGTGGGACCAGAGGTAGTGCTAGGCGTAGGACTAGGGCTAGGGGTAGTGCTCGGGGTAACCTAACACTAACCCTAACCCTATTACTAATTCTAACCCAAACCCTAACCCTAACACCAACCCTAACCCTAACCCTAATGCTAAACCTAACGCTATACCTAACACCAACCCTAACCCTAACCCTAACCCTAACCCTAACACCAACCCTAACCCTAACCCTAACCCGAACCCTAACAAGGGCAAGGTGTACTGGTCAGCGACGGGCAAGTTCTAGGCCTCGGACGAGAGGGAGCCATGGGCGTTGGTCTAGGGCCCGAGCTATGGCTAGTGGAAACGGTAGGCGTAGCGCTGGGGTAGGCATAGGTCAAGGGGTGGGTGTCGAGGTAAACCTCGGTGTAGGCCTAGGGCCAGGAGTGGGAGCTGTGGCTAGGGTTAGGGGTGGGGGTGGACCTATGGGTAGGGGGAGCTGTAGGGCCAGGGGTAGTGGTAGGACCAGGGGTAGTGCTAGGCGTAGGCCTAGGGCGAGGGGTAGTGCTCGGGGTAACCTAACCCTAACCCTAACCCTAACCCTAACCCTATACCTAACACCAACCCTAACCCTAACCCAAACTCTAACCCTAACACCAACCCTCACCCTAACCCTAACCCTAACCCTAACCCTATACCTAACACCAACCCTAACCCTAACCCTAACCCTAACACCAACCCTAACCCTAACCCTAACCCTAACCCTAACACCAACCCTAAACCTAAACCTAACCCTAACCCTAACACCAACCCTAACCCTAATCCTAACCCTAACCCTAACCCTAACACCAACCCTAACCCTAACCCTAACCCTAACCCTAACACCAACCCTAACCCTAACCCTAACCCTAACCCTAACACCAACCCTAACCCTAACCCTAACCCTAACCCTAAACCTAACACCAACCCTAACCCTAACCCAAACACTAACCCTAACACCAACCCTAACCCTAACCCTAACCCTAACCCTAACACCAACCCTAACCCTAACCCTAACCCTAACCCTAACACTAACCCTAACCCTAACCCTAACACCAACCCTAACCCTAACCCTAACCCTAACCCTAACCCTAACCCTAACCCTAACACCAACCCTAACCCTAACCCTAACCCTAACTCTAACCGTAACCCTAACCCTAACACCAACCCTAACTTTAACCCTAACCCTAACCCTAACACCAACCCTAACCCTAACCCTAATTCTAACCCTAACCCTATGCCTAACACCAACACTAACCCTAACCCTAACCCTAACCCTAACACCAACCCTAAACCTAATCCTAACCCTAACCCTAACCCTAACCCTAACACTAACCCTAACCCTAACCGTAACCCTAACACCAACCCTAACCCTAACCCTAACCCTAACCCTAGCCCTATACCTAACACCAACCCTAACCCTAACCCTAACCCTAACCCTAACACCAACCCTAACCCTAACCCTAACCCTAACACCAACCCTAACCCGAACCCTAACCCTAACACTAACCCTAACCCTAACCCTATCACCAACCCTAACCCTAACCCTAACCCTAACCCTAACACCAACCCTAACCCTAACCCTAACCCTAACTCTAACCCTAACCCTAACACCAACCCTAACCCTAACCCTAACCCTAACCCTAACACCAACCCTAACCCTAACCCTAACCCTAACCCTAACCCTAACCCTATGCCTAACACCAACACTAACCCTAACCCTAACCCTAATTCTAACACCAACCCTAACCCTAATCCTAACCCTAACCCTAACCCTAACCCTAACACTAACCCTAACCCTAACCCTAACCCTAACACCAACCCTAACCCTAACCCTAAACATAACCCTAACCCTATACCTAACACCAACCCTAACCCTAACCCTAACACTAACCCTAACCCTAACCCTAACACCAACCCTAACCCTAACCCTAACCCTAACCCTAACACCAACCCTAACCCTAACCCTAAACCTAACTCTAACCCTAACCCTAACCCTAACACCAACCCTAACCCTAAACCTAACCCTAACCCTAACACCAACCCTAACCCTAACCTAACCCTAACCCTAACCCTAACCCTAACCCTAACCCTAAACCTAACACCAACCCTAACCCTAACCCTAACCCTAACACCAACCCTAACCCTAATCCTAACCCTAACCCTAACCCTAACACCAACCCTAACCCTAACCCTAAGCCTAACCCTAACACCAACCCTAACCCTAACGCTAACCCTAACCCTAACCCTATGCCTAACACGAACCCTAACCCTAAACCTAACCCTAACCCTAACACCAACCCTAACCCTAATCCTAACCCTAACCCTAACCCTAACCCTAACACTAACCGTAACCCTAACCCTAACCCTAACACCAACCCTAACCCTAACCCTAACCCTAACCCTAAACCTAACACCAACCCTAACCCTAACCCTAACCCTAACACCAACCCTAACCCTAACCCTAACCCTAAACCCTAATCTTAACCCTAACCCTAACCCCAACCCTAACCCTAACCCTAACCCTAACAAGGGCAAGGTGTACTGGTCAGCGACGGGCAAGTTCTAGGCCTCGGACTGAAAGGAGCCATGGGCGTTGGTCTAGGGCCCGAGCTAGGGCTAGTGAGAGCGGTAGGCGTAGCCCTGGGGTAGGCATAGGGCAAGGGGTGGGTGTCGAGGTAAACCTCGGAGTAGGCCTAGGGCCAGGAGTGGGAGCTGTGGCTAGTGGTAGGGTTGGGGGTAGGCCTATGGGTAGGGGGAGCTGTAGGGCCAGGGGTAGTGGTAGGACCAGAGGTAGTGCTAGGCGTAGGCCTAGGGCGAGGGGTAGTGCTCGGGGTAGGGTTAGTTGAAGGGCTAGTGTTTGGCAGAGGCCCACGGGCAGTGTTAGGGTTAGGGCTCATGTTAAGCCTAGGACTAGTGGTAGTGGTAGGGGTTGGCCGAGGACTAGGGGTAGGTGTCAGGAAATGGCTCCGGGTAGTCCTAGGACTCCGAACGGATGTAGGGCTGGATTAGGGTGTGGCTAATGGTGGGTCCAGGGTGATTTCGTAGGACACGGGTTAGTGCTCTGGCTATCGGTAGGGAAAGGTGTACCGGTTGGCGACGGGCAAGTGCTAGGCTTCGGACTAGAGTGAGCACTGGGCGTTGGTCTAGAGCCCGAGGTAGGGCTAGTGGGAGCGGTAGGCGTAGCGCTGGGGCAGGCAAAGGGCAAGGGGTGGGTGTCGGGGTAAACCTCGGAGTAGGCCTAGGACCAGGAGTGGGAGCTGTGGCTAGGGGTAGGGATGGGGGTGGGCCTATGGGTAGGGGGAGCTGTAGGGACAGGGGTAGGGGTAGGACCAGAGGTAGTGCTAGGCGTAGGCCTAGGGCGAGGGGTAGTGCTCGGGGTAACCTAACCCTAACCCTAACCCTAACCCTAACACCAACACTAACCCTAACCCTAACCCTAACCCTAACACCAACCCTAACCCTAAACCTAACCCTAACCCTATCCCTAACCCTAACACTAACCCTAACCCTAACCCTAACCCTAACACCAACCCTAACCCTAACACTAACCCTAACCCTAACCCTATACCTAACACCAACCCTAACCCTAACCCTAACCCTAACCCTAACACCAACCCTAACCCTAACCCTATCCCTAACCCTAACCCTAACACCAACCCTAACCATAATCCTAACACTAACCCTAACCCTAACCCTAACACCAACCCTAACCCTAACCCTAAC
>NW_027669371.1:1390000-1395000 GCF_964194185.1 Rhinolophus hipposideros | reverse complement strand
ACCTAACACCAACCCTAACCCTAACCCTCACCCTAACCATAACACCAAACCTAACCCTAACCCTAACCCTAAACCCTAATCCTAACCCTAACCCTAACCCTAACCCTAACACTAACCCTAACCCTAACCCTAACCCTAACCCCAACCGTAACCCTAACCCTAACCCTAACCCTAACCCTAACCCTATACCTAACACCAACCCTAACCCTAACCCTAAACCTAACCCTAACACCAACCCTAACCCTAACCCTAAACCTAACACCAACCCTAACCCTAATCCTAACCCTAACCCTAACCCTAAACCTAACACCAACTTTAACCGTAACCCTAACCCTAAACCTAACCCTAACCCTAAACCTAACACCAACCCTAACCCTAACCCTAACCCTAACCCTAACACCAACCCTAACCCTAACCCTAACCCTAAACCCTAATCCTAACCCTAACCCTAACCCTAACCCTAACCCTAACCCTAACCCTAACAAGGGCAAGGTGTAGTGGTCAGCGACGGGCAAGTTCTAGGCCTCGGACTAGAAGGAGCCATGTGCGTTGGTCTAGGGCCCGAGCTAGGGCTAGTGAGAGCGGTAGGCGTAGCGCTGGGGTAGGCATAGGGCAAGGGGTGGGTGTCGAGGTAAACCTCGGAGTAGGCCTAGGGCCAGGAGTGGGAGCTGTGGCTAGTGGTAGGGTTGGGGGTGGGCCTATGCGTAGGGGGAGCTGTAGGGCCAGGGGTAGTGGTAGGACCAGAGGTAGTGCTAGGCGTAGGCCTAGGGCGAGAAGTAGTGCTCGGGGTAGGGTTAGTTGAAGGGCTAGTGTTTGGCAGAGGCCCACGGGCAGTGTTAGGGTTAGGGCTCATTTTAGGCCTAGGACTAGTGGTAGTGGTAGGGGATGGCCGAGTGCTAGGCGTAACTGTCACAAGAGGGTACCGGGTAGTCCTAGGACTCCGAAAGGATGTAGGGCTGGATTAGGGTGTGGCTAATGGTGGGTCCAGGGGGATTTCGTAGGACACGGGTTAGTGCTCTGGCTATCGGTAGGGCAAGGTGTACCGGTTGGCGACGGGCAAGTGCTAGGCTCGGACTAGAGGGAGCACTGGGCGTTGGTCTAGGGCCCGAGGTAGGGCTAGTGGGAGCAGTAGGCGTAGCGCTGGGGTAGGCAAAGGGCAAGGGGTGGGTGTCGGGGTAAACCTCGGAGTAGGCCTAGGACCAGGAGTGGGAGCTGTGGCTAGGGGTAGGGATGGGGGTGGGCCTATGGGTAGGGGGAGCTGTAGGGACAGGGGTAGGGGTGGGACCAGAGGTAGTGCTAGGCGTAGGCCTAGGGCGAGGGGTAGTGCTCGGGGTAACCTAACACTAACCCTAACCCTATTACTAACCCTAACCCAAACCCTAACCCTAACACCAACCCTAACCCTAACCCTAATGCTAACCCTAACCCTATACCTAACACCAACCCTAACCCTAACCCTAACCCTAACACCAACCCTAACCCTAACCCTAACCCTAACCATAACCCTATACCTAACACCAACCCTAACCCTAACCCTAACCCTAACCCTATCACCAACACTAACCCTAACCCTAACCCTATACCTAACACCAACCCTAACCCTAACCCTAACCCTAACCCTAACACTAACCCTAACCCTAACCCTAAACTAACACCAACCCTAACCCTAACCCTAACCCTAACCCTATACCTAACACCAACCCTAACCCTAACTCTAATCTAAACCTAACTCCAACCCTAACCCTAACCCTAACCCTAACACCAACCCTAACCCTAACCCTAACCCTAACCCTAACACCAACCCTAACCCTAACCCTAACCCTATACCTAACACCAACCCTAACCCTAACCCTAACCCTAACCCTAACACCAACCCTAACCCTAACCCTAACCCTAACCCTAACCCTAACACCAACACTAAACCTATACCTAACCCTAACCCTAACACCAACCCTAACCCTAATCCTAACCCTAACCCTAACCCTAACACCAACCCTAACCCTAACCCTAACCCTAACCCTAACACCAACCCTAACCCTAACCCTAACCCTAACCCTAACCCTATGCCTAACACGAACCCTAACCCTAACCCTAACCCTAACACCAACCCTAACCCTAACCCTAACCCTAACCCTAAACCTAACACCAACCCTAACCCTAACCCAAACACTAACCCTAACACCAACCCTAACCCTAACCCTAACCCTAACCCTAACACCAACCCTAACCCTAACACTAACCCTAACTCTAACCCTAACCCTAACCCTAACACCAACCCTAAGCCTAACCCTAACCCTAACCCTAACCCTATGCCTAACACGAAATCTAACCCTAACCCTAACCCTAACCCTAACACCAACCCTAACCCTAACCCTAACCCAAACCTAAACCTAACACCAACCCTAACCCTAACCCAAACCCTAACCCTAACACCAACCCTAACCCTAATCCTAACCCTAACCCTAACACCAACCCTAACCCTAACCCTAACCCTAACTCTAACCCTAACCCTAACCCTAACAGCAACCCTAACCCTAAACCTAACCCTAACCCTAACACCAAACCTAACCCTCATCCTAACCCTAACCCTAACCCTAACCCTAACCCTAACCCTAACCCTAACCCTAACACCAACCCTAACCCTAATCCTAACCCTAACTCTAGCCCTAACCCTAACACTAACCCTAACCCTAACCCTAACACCAACCCTAACCCTAACCCTAACCCTAACCCTAACCCTAACCCTATACCTAACACCAACCCTAACCCTAACCCTAACCCTAACTCCAACCCTAACCCTAACCCTAACACCAACCCTAACCCTAATCCTAACCCTAAACCTAACCCTAACCCTAACACCAACCCTAACCGTAACCCTAACCCTAACCCTAACCCTAAACCTAACACCAACCCTAACCCTAACCCTAACCCTAACCCTAACCCTAACCCTAACACCAACCCTAACCCTAACCCTAACCCTAAACCCTAATCCTAACCCTAACCCTAACCCTAACCCTAACCCTAACCCTAACCCTAACCCTAACAAGGGCAAGGTGTACTGGTCAGCGACGGGCAAGTTCTAGGCCTCGGACTAGAAGGAGCCATGGGCGTTGGTCTAGGGCCCGAGCTAGGGCTAGTGAGAGCGGTAGGCGTAGCCCTGGGGTAGGCATAGGGCAAGGGGTGGGTGTCGAGGTAAACCTCGGAGTAGGCCTAGGGCCAGGAGTGGGAGCTGTGGCTAGTGGTAAGGTTGGGGGTGGGCCTATGGGTAGGGGGAGCTGTAGGGCCAGGGGTAGTGGTAGGACCCGAGGTAGTGCTAGGCGTAGGCCTAGGGCGAGAAGTAGTGCTCGGGGTAGGGTTAGTTGAAGGGCTAGTGTTTGGCAGAGGCCCACGGGCAGTGTTAGGGTTAGGGCTCATTTTAGGCCTAGGACTAGTGGTAGTGGTAGGTGATGGCCGAGGGCTAGGCGTAACTGTCACAAGAGGGCTCCGGGTAGTCCTAGGACTTTGAAAGGATGTAGGGCTGGATTAGGGTGTGGCTAATGGTGGGTCCAGGGGGATTTCGTAGGACACGGGTTAGTGCTCTGGCTATCGGTAGGGCAAGGTGTACCGGTTGGTGACGAGCAAGTGATAGGCTCGGACTAGAGGGAGCACTGGGCGTTGGTCTAGGGCCCGAGGTAGGGCTAGTGGGAGCAGTAGGCGTAGCGCTGGGGTAGGCAAAGGGCAAGGGGTGGGTGTCGGGGTAAACCTCGGAGTAGGCCTAGGACCAGGAGTGGGAGCTGTGGCTAGGGGTAGGGATGGGGGTGGGCCTATGGGTAGGGGGAGCTGTAGGGACAGGGGTAGGGGTGGGACCAGAGGTAGTGCTAGGCGTAGGCCTAGGGCGAGGGGTAGTGCTCGGGGTAACCTAACACTAACCCTAACCCTATTACTAACCCTAACCCAAACCCTAACCCTAACACCAACCCTAACCCTAACCCTAATGCTAACCCTAACCATATACCTAACACCAACCCTAACCCTAACCCTAACCCTAACACCAACCCTAACCCTAACCCTAACCCTAACCATAACCCTATACCTAACACCAACCCTAACCCTAACCCTAACCCTAACCCTATCACCAACACTAACCCTAACCCTAACCCTATACCTAACACCAACCCTAACCCTAACCCTAACCCTAACCCTAACACCAACCCTAACCCTAACCCTAAACCCTAACCCTAACCCTAACCCTAACCCTAACCCTAACCCTAACAAGGGCAAGGTGTACTGGTCAGCGACGGGCAAGTTCTAGGCCTCGGACGAGAGGGAGCCATGGGCGTTGGTCTAGGGCCCGAGCTATGGCTAGTGGAAACGGTAGGCGTAGCGCTGGGGTAGGAATAGGGCAAGGGGTGGGTGTCGAGGTAAACCTCGGTGTAGGCCTAGGGCCAGCAGTGGGAGCTGTGGCTAGGGGTAGGGGTGGGGGTGGACCTATGGGTAGGGGGAGCTGTAGGGCCAGGGGTAGTGGTAGGACCAGGGGTAGTGCTAGGCGTAGGCCTAGGGCGAGGGGTAGTGCTCGGGGTAACCTAACCCTAACCCTAACCCTAACCCTAACCCTAACCCTAACCCTACCCTAACACCAACCCTAACCCTAACCCTAACCCTAACCCTAACCCTATACCTAACACCAACCCTAACCCTAACCCTAACTCTAACCCTAACACCAACCCTCACCCTAACCCTAACCCTAACCCTAACCCTATACCTAACACCAACCCTAACCCTAACCCTAACCCTAACCCTAACACCAACCCTAACCCTAACCCTAACCCTAACCCTAACACCAACCCTAAACCTAAACCTAACCCTATCCCTAACACCAACCCTAACCCTAATCCTAACCCTAACCCTAACCCTAACACCAACCCTAACCCTAACCCTAACCCTAACCCTAACACCAACCCTAACCCTAACCCTAACCCTAATCCTATGCCTAACACGAACCCTAACCCTAACCCTAACCC
>NW_027669371.1:1382500-1385000 GCF_964194185.1 Rhinolophus hipposideros | reverse complement strand
GCGGTAGGCGTAGTGCTGGGGTAGGCATAGGGCAAGGGGTGGGTGTCGAGGTAAACCTCGAAGTAGGCCTAGGGCCAGGAGTGGGAGCTGTGGCTAGTGGTAGGGTTGGGGGTGGGCCTATGGGTAGGGGGAGCTGTAGTGCCAGGGGTAGTGGTAGGACCAGAGGTAGTGCTAGGCGTAGGCCTAGGGCGAGAAGTAGTGCTCGGGGTAGGGTTAGTTGAAGGGCTAGTGTTTGGCAGAGGCCCACGGGCAGTGTTAGGGTTAGGGCTCATTTTAGGCCTAGGACTAGTGGTAGTGGTAGGGGATGGCCGAGGGCTAGGCGTAACTGTCACAAGAGGGCTCCGGGTAGTCCTAGGACTCCGAAAGGATGTAGGGCTGGATTAGGGTGTGGCTAATGGTGGGTCCAGGGGGATTTCGTAGGACACGGGTTAGTGCACTGGCTATCGGTAGGGCAAGGTGTACCGGTTGGCGACGGGCAAGTGCTAGGCTCGGACTAGAGTGAGCACTGGGCGTTGGTCTAGGGCCCGAGGTAGGGCTAGTCGGAGCAGTAGGCGTAGCGCTGGGGTAGGCAAAGGGCAAGGGTGGGTGTCCGGGTAAACCTCGGAGTAGGCCTAGGACCAGGAGTGGGAGCTGTGGCTAGGGGTAGGGATGGGGTTGGGCCTATGGGTAGGGGGAGCTGTAGGGACAGGGGTAGGGGTGGGACCAGAGGTAGTGCTAGGCGTAGGCCTAGGGCGAGGGGTAGTGCTCGGGGTAACCTAACACTAACCCTAACCCTATTACTAACCCTAACCCAAACCCTAACCCTAACACCAACCCTAACCCTAACCCTAATGCTAACCCTAACCCTATACCTAACACCAACCCTAACCCTAACCCTAACCCTAACCCTAACACCAACCCTAACCCTAACCCTAACCCTAACCATAACCCTATACCTAACACCAACCCTAACCCTAACCCTAACCTTAACCCTATCACCAACACTAACCCTAACCCTAACCCTATACCTAACACCAACCCTAACCCTAACCCTAACCCTAACCCTAACACCAACCCTAACCCTAACCCTAAACCCTAACTCTAACCCTAACCCTAACCCTAACAAGGGCAAGGTGTACTGGTCAGCGACGGGCAAGTTCTAGGCCTCGGACGAGAGGGAGCCATGGGCGTTGGTCTAGGGCTAGAGCTATGGCTAGTGGAAACGGTAGGCGTAGCGCTGGGGTAGGCATAGGGCAAGGGGTGGGTGTCGAGGTAAACTTCGGTGTACGCCTAGGGCCAGGAGTGGGAGCTGTGGCTAGGGGTAGGGGTGGGGGTGTACCTATGGGTAGGGGGAGCTGTAGGGCCAGGGGTAGTGGTAGGACCAGGGGTAATGCTAGGCGTACGCCTAGGGCGAGGGGTAGTGTTCGGGGTAACCTAACCCTAACCCTAACCCTAACCCTAACACTAACTTTAACCCTAACCCTAACCCTAACACCAACCCTAACCCTAACCCTAACCCTAACCCTAACCCTATACCTAACACCAACCCTAACCCTAACCCTAACTCTAACCCTAACACCAACCCTCACCCTAACCCTAACCCTAACCCTAACCCTATACCTAACACCAACCCTAACCCTAACCCTAACCCTAACCCTAATACCAACCCTAACCCTAACCCTAACCCTAACCCTAACCCTAACACCAACCCTAAACCTAAACCTAACCCTAACCCTAACACCAACCCTAACCCTAATCCTAACCCTAACCCTAACCCTAACACCAACACTAACCCTAACCCTAACCCTAACCCTAACACCAACCCTAACCCTAACCCTAACCCTAACCTTATGCCTAACACGAACCCTAACCCTAAACCTAACCCTAACACCAACCCTAACCCTAACCCTAACCCTAACCCTAAACCTAACACCAACCCTAACCCTAACCCAAACACTAACCCTAACACCAAGCCTAACCCTAACCCTAACCCTAACACCAACCCTAACCCTAACCCTAACCCTAACACTAACCCTAACCCTAACCCTAACCCTAACACCAACCCTAACCCTAACCCTAACCCTAACACCAACCCTAACCCTAACCCTAACCCTAACTCTAACCCTAACCCTAACCCTAACACCAACCCTAACCCTAACCCTAACCCTAACCCTAACACCAACCCTAACCCTAACCCTAATTCTAACCCTAACCCTATGCCTAACCCCAACACTAACCCTAAACCTAACCCTAACCCTAACATCAACCCTAACCCTAATCCTAACCCTAACCCTAACCCTAACCCTAACACTAACCCTAACCCTAACCCTAACCCTAACACCAACCCTAACCCTAACCCTAACCCTAACCCTAACCCTATACCTAACACCAACCCTAACCCTAACCCTAACCCTAACCCTAACACCAACCCTAACCCTAACCCTAACCCTAACCCTAACACCAACCCTAACCCTAACCCTAACCCTAACAGTAACCCTAACCCTAACCCTAACACCAACCC
>NW_027669371.1:1367500-1375000 GCF_964194185.1 Rhinolophus hipposideros | reverse complement strand
GGGCCCGAGGTAGGGCTAGTGGGAGCGTTAGGCGTAGCACTGGGGTAGGCATAGGGCAAAGGGTGGGTGTCGGGGTAAACCTCGGAGTAGGCTTTGGGCCAGGAGTTGGAGTTGCGGCTAGGGGTAGGGATGGGGGTGGGCCTATGGGTAGGGGGAGCTGTAGGGCCAGGGGTAGGGGTAGGACCTGAGGTAGTGCTAGGCGTAGGCCTAGGGCGAGGGGTAGTGCTCGGGGTAGAGTTAGGTGAAGGGCTAGTGGTTGGCAGAGGCCCACGGGCAGTGTTACGGTTAGGGCTCATGTTAGGCCTAGGACTAGTGGTAGTAGTAAAGGATGGCCGAGGGCTAGGGGTAGGTGTCACGGGAGGGTTCCGGGTAGTCCTAGGACTCCGAACGGATGTGGGTCATGATTAGGGTGTGGCTAATGGTGCGTCCAGGGTGATTTCGTAGGACACGGGTTAGTGCTCTGGCTATCGGTAAGCAAGATGTACTGGTCGGCGACGGGCAAGTGCTAGGCTTCGGACTAGAGTGAGCACTGGGCGTTGGTCTAGGGCCCGAGGTAGGGCTAGTGGGAGCGGTAGGCATAGCGCTGGAGTAGGCAAAGGGCAAGGGGTGGGTGTCGGGGTAAACCACGGAGTAGGCCTAGGACCAGGAGTGGGAGCTGTGGCTAGGGATAGGGATGGCGGTGGGCCTATGGGTATGGGGAGCTGTAGGGCCAGGGGTAGGGGTAGGACCAAGGTAGTGCTAGGCGTAGGTTTAGGGCGAGGGGTAGTGCTCGGGGTAACCTAACCGTAAACCTAACCCTAATCCTAACACTAACCCTAACCCTAACACCAACCCTAACCCTAACACTAACCCTAACCCTAACCCTAAATCTAACACCAACCCTAACCCTAACCCAAACCCTAACCCTAACACCAACCCTAACCGTAACCCTAACCCTAAACCCTAAACCTAACCCTAACCCTAACCCTAACCCTAAACCTAACACCAACCCTAACCCTAACCCTAACCCTAACCCTAACCCTAACACCAACCCTAACCCTAACCCCAACCCTAACCCTAACCCTAAACCTAACACCAACCCTAACCCTAACCCTAACCCTAACCCTAACAAGGGCAAGGTGTACTGGTCAGCGACGGGCAAGTCTAGGCCTCGGACTAGAGGGAGCCATGGGCGTTGGTCTAGGGCCCGAGCCTGGGCTAGTGGGAGCGGTAGGCATAGCGCTGGGGTAAGCATAGGGCAAGGAATGTGTGTCGGGGTAAACCTCGGAGTAGGCCTAGTGCCAGGAGTTGGAGCTGTGGCTAGGGGTAGGGATGGGGGTGGGCCTATAAGTAGGGGGAGCTGTAGGGCCAGGGGAAGCGGTAGAACCAGAGGTAGTGCTAGGTGTTAGCCTAGGGCGAGGGGTAGTGCTCTGGGTAGGGTTAGGTGAAGGGCTTGTGGTTGGCTGATGCCCACGGGAAGTGTTAGTCTTAGGGCTCATGTTAGGCCTAGGACTAGTGGTAGTGGTAGGGGTTGGCCGAGGGCTAGGGATAGGTGTCACGGGAGGGCTCCGGGTAGTCCTAGGACTCAAAACGTGTGTAGGGCTGCATTAGGGTGTGGTAAGGGTGGGTCCAGCGTGATTTCGTAGGACACGGGTTAGTGCTCTGGATAACGGTAGGGCAAGGTGTACTGGTCGGCGTCGGGCAGGTGGTAGGCCTCGGACTATAGGGAGCACTGGGCGTTGGTCTAGGGCCCAAGCTAGGGCTAGTGGGAGCGGTAGGCGTAGAACTGGGGTAGGCATAGGGCAAGGGGTGGGTGTCGGGGTAAACCTCGGAGTAGGCTTTCGGCCAGAGTTTGGAGTTGTGGCTAGGGGTAGGGATGGGGGTGGGCCTATATGTAGGGGGAGCTGTAGGGCCAGGGGTAGGGGTAGGACCAGATGTAGTGCTAGGCGTAAGCCTAGGGCGAGGGGTAGTGCTCGGGGTAGGGTTAGGTGAAGGGTTAGTGGTTGGCAGAGGCCTATGGGCAGTGTTAGGTTTAGGGCTCATGTTAGGCCTAGGACTAGTGGTAGTGGTAGGGGATGGGCGAGGGCTAGGGGTAACTGTCACGGGAGGGCTCCGGGTAGTCATAGGACTCCGAACGGATGTAGGGCTGGATTAGGTTGTGGCTAATGATGGGTCCAGGGTGATTTCGTAGGACACGGGTTAGAGCTCTGGCTATCGGTAGGGCAATGTGTACCAATTGGCGACGGGCAAGTGCTAGGCTTCGGACTAAAGTGAGCACTGGGCGTTGGTCTAGGGCCCGAGGTAGGGCTAGTGGGAGCGGTAGGCGTAGCGCTGTGGTAGGCAAAGGGCAAGGGGTGTGTGTCGGTGTAAACCTCGGAGTAGGCCTAGGTCCAGGAGTGGGAGCTGTGGCTAGGGGTAGGGATGGGGGTGGGCCTATGGGTAGGGGGAGCTGTAGGGCCAGGGGTAGGGGTAGGACCAAAGGTAGTGCTAGGCGTAGGCCTAGGGCGAGAAGTAGTGCTCGGGGTAACCTAACCTTAACCCTAACCCTAACACTAACCCTAACCCTAACCCTAACCCTAACACCAACCCTAAACCTAACCCTAACCCTAACCCTAACCCTATACCTAACACCAACCCTAACCCTAACCCTAACCCTAACCCTAACACCAACCCTAACCCTAACCCTAACCCTAACCCTAACCCTAACACCAACCCTAACTCTAACCCTAACCCTAACCCTAACACCAACCCTAACCCTAATCCTAACCCTAACCCTAACCCTAACACCAACCCTAACCCTAACCTTAACCCTAACCCTAACACCAACCCTAACCCTAACCCTAACCCTAACCCTAACCCTATACCTAACACCAACCCTAACCCTAACCCTAACACTAACACCAACCCTAACCCTAATCCTAACCGTAACCCTAACCCTAACCCTAACACTAACCCTAACCCTAACCCTAACCCTAACACCAACCCTAAACCTAACCCTAACCCTAACCCTAACCCTATACCTAACACCAACCCTAACCCTAACCCTAACCCTAAAACCAACCCTAACCCTAACCCTAACACTAACCCTAACCCTAACACCAACCCTAACCCTTATCCTAACCCTAACCCTAACCCTAACCCTAACCCTAACACCAACCCTAACCCTAAACCTAACCCTAAACCTAACACCAACCCTAACCCTAACCCTAACCCTAACACCAACCCTAACCCTAACCCTAACTTTAACCCTAACACCAACCCTAATCCTAACCCTAAACCTAACACCAACCCTAACCCTAATCCTAACCCTAACCCTAACCCTAACCCTAACACCAACCCTAACCGTAACCCTAACCCTAACCCTAAACCTAACCCTAACACCAACCCTAACCCTAACCCTAACCCTAACCCTAACACCAACACTAACCCTAACCCTAACCCTAAACCCTAATACTAACCCTAACCCTAACCCTAACCCTAACCCTAACAAGGGCAAGGTGTAGTGGTCAGCGACGGGAAAGTTCTAGGCCTCGGACTAGAAGGAGCCATGTGCGTTGGTCTAGGGCCCGAGCTAGGGCTAGTGAGAGCCGTAGGCGTAGCGCTGGGGTAGGCATAAAGCAAGGGGTGGGTGTCGAGGTAAACCTCGGAGTAGGCCTAGGGCCAGGAGTGGGAGCTGTGGCTAGTGGTAGGGTTGGGTGTGGGCCTATGGGTAGGGGGAGCTGTAGGGCCAGGGGTAGTGGTAGGACCAGAGGTAGTGCTAGGCGTAGGCCTAGGGCGAGGGGTAGTGCTCGAGGTAGGGTTAGTTGAAGGGCTAGTGTTTGGCAGAGGCCCACGGGCAGTGTTAGGGTTAGGGCTCATTTTAGGCCTAGGACTAGTGGTAGTGGTAGGGGATGGCCGAGGGTTAGGCGTAACTGTCACAAGAGGGCTCCGGGTAGTCCTAGGACTCCGAAAGGATGTAGGGCTGGATTAGGGTGTGGCTAATGGTGGGTCCAGGGGGATTTCGTAGGACACGGGTTAGTGCTCTGGCTATCGGTAGGGCAAGGTGTACCGGTTGGCGACGGGCAAGTGCTAGGCTCGGACTAGAGTGAGCACTGGGCGTTGGTCTAGGGCCCGAGGTAGGGCTAGTGGGAGCGGTAGACATAGCGCTGGGGTAGGCAAAGGGCAAGGGGTGGGTGTCGGGGTAAACCACGGAGTAGGCCTAGGACCAGGAGTGGGAGCTGTGGCTAGGGATAGGGATGGCGGTGGGCCTATGGGTACGGGGAGCTGTAGGGCCAGGGGTAGGGGTAGGACCAAGGTAGTGCTAGGCGTAGGTTTAGGGCGAGGGGTAGTGCTCGGGGTAACCTAACCGTAAATCTAACCCTAATCCTAACCCAAACCCTAACCCTAACACCAACCCTAACCCTAACCCTAACCCTAAACCCTAAACCTAACCCTAACCCTAACCCTAACCCTAAACCTAACACCAACCCTAACCCTAACCCTAACCCTAACCCTAACCCTAAACCTAACACCAACCCTAACCCTAACCCTAACCCTAACAAGGGCAAGGTGTACTGGTCAGCGACGGGCAAGTCTAGGCCTCGGACTAGAGGGAGCCATGGGCGTTGGTCTAGGGCCCGAGCCTGGGCTAGTGGGAGCGGTAGGCATAGCGCTGGGGTAGGCATAGGGCAAGGAATGTGTGTCGGGGTAAACCTCGGAGTAGGCCTAGTGCCAGGAGTTGGAGCTGTGGCTAGGGGTAGGGATGGGGGTGGGCCTATAATTAGGGGGAGCTGTAGGGCCAGGGGAAGCGGTAGAACCAGAGGTAGTGCTAGGTGTTAGCCTAGGGCGAGGGGTAGTGCTCTGGGTAGGGTTAGGTGAAGGGCTTGTGGTTGGCTGATGCCCACGGGCAGTGTTAGTCTTAGGGCTCATGTTAGGCCTAGGACTAGTGGTAGTGGTAGGGGTTGGCCGAGGGCTAGGGATAGGTGTCACGGGAGGGCTCCGGGTAGTCCTAGGACTCAAAACGGGTGTAGGGCTGCATTAGGGTGTGGTAAGGGTGGGTCCAGGGTGATTTCGTAGGACACGGGTTAGTGCTCTGGCTAACGGTAGGGCAAGGTGTACTGGTCGGCGTCGGGCAGGTGGTAGGCCTCGGACTATAGGGAGCACTGGGCGTTGGTCTAGGGCCCAAGCTAGGGCTAGTGGGAGCGGTAGGCGTAGCACTGGGGTAGGCATAGGGCAAGGCATAGGGCAAGGGGTGGGTGTCGGGGTAAACCTCGGAGTAGGCTTTCGGCCAGAGGTTGGAGTTGTGGCTAGGGGTAGGGATGGGGGTGGGCCTATATGTAGGGGGAGCTGTAGGGCCAGGGGTAGGGGTAGGACCAGATGTAGTGCTAGGCGTAAGCCTAGGGCGAGGGGTAGTGCTCGGGGTAGGGTTAGGTGAAGGGCTAGTGGTTGGCAGAGGCCTATGGGCAGTGTTAGGTTTAGGGCTCATGTTAGGCCTAGGACTAGTGGTAGTGGTAGGGGATGGGCGAGGGCTAGGGGTAACTGTCACGGGAGGGCTCCGGGTAGTCATAGGACTCTGAACGGATGTAGGGCTGGATTAGGGTGTGGCTAATGATGGGTCCAGGGAGATTTTGTAGGACACGGGTTAGAGCTCTGGCTATCGGTAGGGCAAGGTGTACCAATTGGCGACGGGCAAGTGCTAGGCTTCGGACTAGAGTGAGCACTGGGCGTTGGTCTAGGGCCCGAGGTAGGGCTAGTCGGAGCGGTAGGCGTAGCGCTGTGGTAGGCAAAGGGCAAGGGGTGTGTGTCAGTGTAAACCTCGGAGTAGGCCTAGGTCCAGGAGTGGGAGCTGTGGCTAGGGGTAGGGATGGGGGTGGGCCTATGGGTAGGGGGAGCTGTAGGGCCAGGGGTAGGGGTAGGACCAAAGGTAGTGCTAGGCGTAGGCCTAGGGCGAGAAGTAGTGCTCGGGGTAACCTAACCTTAACCCTAACCCTAACACTAACCCTAACCCTAACCCTAACCCTAACACCAACCCTAAACCTAACCCTAACCCTAACCCTAACCCTATACCTAACACCAACCCTAACCCTAACCCTAACCCTAACCCTAACACCAACCCTAAACCTAACCCTAACCCTAACCCTAACCCTAACACCAACCCTAACTCTAACCCTAACCCTAACCCTAACACCAACCCTAACCCTAATCCTAACCCTAACCCTAACCCTAACACCAACCCTAACCCTAACCTTAACCCTAACCCTAACACCAACCCTAACCCTAACCCTAACCCTAACCCTATACCTAACACCAACCCTAACCCTAACCCTAACACTAACACCAACCCTAACCCTAATCATAACCGTAACCCTAACCCTAACCCTAACACTAACCCTAACCCTAACCCTAACCCTAACACCAACCCTAACCTAACCCTAACCCTAACCCTAACCCTACCCCTAACACCAACCCTAACCCTAACCCTAACCTTAACCCTAACACCAACCCTAACCCTAACCCTAACCCTAACCCTAACCCTATGCCTAACACGAACCCTAAACCTAACCCTAACCCTAACACCAACCCTAACCCTAACCCTAACCCTAACCCTAAACCTAACACCAACCCTAACCCTAACCCAAACACTAACCCTAACACCAACCCTAACTCTAACCCTAACCCTAACCCTAACACCAACCCTAACCCTAACCCTAACCCTAACTCTAACCCTAACCCTAACCCTAACACCAACCCTAACCCTAACCCTAACCCTAACCCTAACCCTAACCCTAACCCTAACTCTAACCCTAACCCTAACCCTAACACCAACCCTAACCCTAACCCTAACCCTAACCCTAACACCAACCCTAACCCTAACCCTAACCCTAACCCTAACCCTATGCCTAACACCAACACTAACCCTAACCCTAACCCTAACACTAACACCAACCCTAACCCTAATCCTAACCCTAACCCTAACCCTAACCCTAAAACTAAACCTAACCCTAACCCTAACCCTAACACCAACCCTAACACTAACCCTAACCCTAACCCTAACCCTATACCTAACACCAACCCTAACCCTAACCCTAACCCTAACACCAACCCTAACACTAACCCTAACCCTAACCCTAACCCTAACACCAACCCTAACCCTAATCCTAACCCTAACTCTAACCCTAACCCTAACCCTAACCCTAACCCTAACACCAACCCTAACCCTAACCCTAACCCTAACCCTAACCGTAACCCTAACCCTAACCCTAAACCTAAACCTATCAGCAACCCTAACCCTAACCCTAACCCTAACTCTAACACCAACCCTAACCCTAACCCTAACCCTAAACCCTAATCCTAACCCTAACCCTAACCCTAACCCTAACCCTAACCCTAACCCTAACAAGGGCAAGGTGTACTGGTCAGCGACGGGCAAGTTCTAGGCCTCGGACTAGAAGGAGCCATGGGCGTTGGTCTAAGGCCCGAGCTAGGGCTAGTGAGAGCGGTAGGCGTAGCGCTGGGGTAGGCATAGGGCAAGGGGTGGGTGTC